>NW_028134064.1:0-54731 GCF_964662115.1 Mustela nivalis | reverse complement strand
TAGCAGTCCCTCTGGGAAAGCACAGCATTCTTTGGGAAATCAGAGTCGGGTCTGTGGGATGCGGCCTGCTGCTTGCCAGAGCTGGTCTCCACAGAACGGTGTAATAAACCCGCATGGAGCGAAATCCTCTTTGCCTGGGCATCCCCTCTGCCTGAGAGAGAAGCGCGGTGGCGCCTGTGGAAAGAGCCTTAAGGTAAGGGACACGTCTGTCACGGCAGAGCGACGGAAGCCTGGCTGTTAAGGAGACACGAGGGGAAGATTAAGGCAGCGGAAAGGGCTCCACTCTGTTGAAGGATCTGGGCAGAAGGCAGGCCTGTCCTTTCCCTTGGTCCCAAGGGGACCGCATCACCTTGGCCACCTGTCCCGTCGGCAGTCGGGCTTGCTCCCAGGTGCCATACCCGGAATTCGCAGAAACAACCCCATGGAGAAACGGGAAGTCAGATGCCGTCTTCCAACAAGATGTGGCAGTGTTGTGGGTGGCAGGGTTTGTGCCTGGTAAGAAGTGGAGACAGTGCCCCACAGTTCCCCATCCCAGTGCACGGGCCATGTGCAGGGATCCTGTCGCCTCCTGTCTCCTGTGGTGAAGGCACTGGCCTAGACCCCGAGTCTGCCTGAGCGCCGGAGCAAAAGGCAAAGCCTTACCTACGCCAAGAGATGGGAATAGGCATAGAGTGCCATGCTAGGTCACGCACGCTGCTGCAGGGTTGTGACTGTGTCTGCTTTGTTCGGCATAGCAAGGTGAACCCCGGGCGCGAAATAGGAGCCCGGGAATGCAAGGCCCAAGAGGCACCAGCTCTCCCGCGGCTCTTCATCCCTGCCGCGACAGAGCGAATGACCAAAGCCTTGCTGAGGAAGCAGCAGCGAAGTGCGGTTCGCACCAAGCTGAAAACTTCTGCAAAAGCATAGCAGTCGCTGGGAAATCAGAGTTGGTTCTGTGGGCTGCTTTTGTTGCTTGCCTTAGGCTATTGTTCGCAGCACGATGGGAGAAACCCGCATAGAGAGAAAGCCTCATTGCCCGGGCATACCCTCTGGGAGAGCACAGCATTCTATTGGAAATCAGAGTCGAGTCTGTGGGATGCTGCCTGCTGCTTGCCGGAGCTAGTCTCCACAGCACGGTGTAATAAACCCGCATGGAAAGAAATCCTCTTTGCCTGGGCATCCCCTCTGGGAGAGCACAGCATTCTATTGGAAATCAGAGTCGGGTCTGTGGGATGCTGCCTGCTGCTTGCCGGAGCTAGTTTCCACAGCATGGTGTAATAAACCCGCATGGAGCGAAATCCTCTTTGCCTGGGCATCCCCTCTGCCTGAGAGAGAAGCGCGGTGGAGCCTGTGGAAAGAGCCTTAAGGAAAGGGACACTTCTGTCACGGCAGAGCGAGGAAAGATGGCTGCTAAGGAGACACGAGGGGAAGATTAGGGCAGGGGAAAGGGCTCCACTCTGAGGAAGGAGTCTGGGCAGAAAGCATGCCTGTCCTGAGCCTTTGGGCTCTAGGACACAGCAGCTCCTTGGCCACATGTCCATGTTGGAGACATGGGCTTGCCAAAATGCGCCTACCCTGAACTCGAGAAACAACTCCCAGAAAGAAGTGGCCATCAAGTACCTGCTTCCTCCAGGATGTGGAAGCTTGGAGGAGGCACGGGGTTTAAGGGGAAGGAGTGGGGACAGTCCCCCAAAGCTCCCTATTCAGTGCACGGGCGGTGTGCAGAGATCCTGTCACCTCTCCTTTCCTGTGGGGAAAGCACTGGCTAAGTCCGCGAGTCCTCCTGAGCGCCAGAGTAAAAGGCCAAGCGATGCCTACCCAGGAGATGTTAGTGTGCATAGAGTGCCATCCTAGGAAACGCACGCTGCTGCACTTTTGTGGCTCTGTCCGCTTAGTTCGGCCTGGCAGGGTGAACCCAGGACGCGAACATGGAGCCGAGGAAAGCAAGGCCCAAGAGGCACCAGCTCTCCCGCAGCTCTTCTTCCCTGACGCGACTGAAGCCTTGCTGAGGAAGCGGCGGCGAAGTGCTGTTCGCTCCAAGGCAAAGCCTCTGCGAAAGCACAGCATTCGCTGAGAAATGATCGGCGGGCTGCTGCTGCTTGCCTGAGCCCAGTCTCCCAGTGGGAGAAATCGCGGTGGGAGAAACCCGCATACAGTGAAAGCCTCTTTGCCTGGGCATCTCCCCTGGGAAAGCACAGCATTCTTTGGGAAATCAGAGTTGGGTTCGGGATGCTGCTGCTGCTTGCCTGAGCTAGTCTCCGCAGCACGGTGGAAGATACCCGCATGGAGAGAAATACCCTTTGCCCTAGCATCCCCTCTGCCTGAGAGAGAAGCATGGTCGCACAGGTCTATCACCGCGCTCACCAGGAGCAAGTGTGGGGAAGGCGCAGCACGCCGCCGCTTGGGATGAGAAGGAGCCCTTGGCCTTGGGGTCGGGAAATGCTCCGGAAGCAGAATAGCCTGCCATTGCACAAACAGCAGGCCAGTGGCAAGACAAGTGTCACCCACTCCCTGTGCGGAGAGATCGAAGCCTGGCTGCTATGGAGACACGAGGGGACGACTAGGGCAGGGGCACGGGCTCCACTCTGAGGAAGGAGTCTGGGCAGATGGCAGGCCTGTCCTGTGCCTCTGGTCCCAAGGGGAGAACATCTCCTAGGCCACCTGTCCCAAGGGCAGTCGGGCTTGCCCCCAGGTGCCATACCCGGAACTCGCAGAAACAACCCCATGGAGAAACGGGCAGTCAGATGCCGTCTTCCACCAAGATGTGGCAGTGTTGTGGGTGGCAGGGGGTGTGCCTGGTAAGGAGTGGAGACAGTCCCCCACAGTTCCCCATCCCAGAGCACGGGCCCTGTGCAGGGATCCTGTCGCCTCCTCTCTCCTGTGGTGAAGGCACTGGCCTAGACCCTGAGTCTGCCTGAGAGTCGGAGGAAAAGGCAAAGCCTTACCTACGCCAGGAGTTGGTAATGGGCAAAGAGTACCATGCTAGGCCACGCACGCTGCTGCAGGGTTGTGACTGTGTCTGCTTAGTTTGGCTTAGCAAGGTGAACCCCGGGCGCGAACTGGGAGCCCGGGAATACAAGGCCCAAGAGGCACCAGCTCTCCTGCGGCTCTTCATCCCTGCCGCGACATAGCGAACGACGAAAGTCTTGCTGAGGAAGCAGCAGCGAAGTGCGGTTCGCGCCAAGCTGGCAACCTCTGCGAAAGCATAGCATTCGCTGGGAAATCAGAGATTGTTCTGTGGGCTGCTTTTGCTACTTGCCTTAGCCTAGTATTCGCAGCACGATGGGAGAAACCCGCATAGAGCGAAAGCCTCTTTGCCGGGGCATCCCCTATGGGAAAGCACAGCATCCTTGGGAAATCAGAGACTGTTCTGTGGGATGCTGCCTGCTGCTTGCCAGAGCTGGTCTCCACAGCACGGTGTAATAAACCCGCATGGAAAGAAATCCTCTTTGCCTGGGCATCCCCTCTGGGAGAGCACAGCATTCTATTGGAAATCAGAGTCGGGTCTGTGGGATGCTGCCTGCTGCTTGCCGGAGCTAGTTTCCACAGCATGGTGTAATAAACCCGCATGGAGCGAAATCCTCTTTGCCTGGGCATCCCCTCTGCCTGAGAGAGAAGCGCGGTGGCGCCTGTGAAAAGAGCCTTAAGGAAAAAGACACCTCTGTCACTGCAGAGCGACGGAAGCCTGGCTGCTAAGGAGACACGAGGGGAAGATTAGGGCAGGGGAATGGGCTCCACTCTGAGGAAGGAGTCTGGGCAGAAAGCATGCCTGTCCTGTACCTATGGTCCCAAGGGGACCGCATCACCTTGGCCACCTGTCCCGTCGGCAGTCGGGCTTGCTCCCATGTGCCATACCCGGAACTCGCAGAAACAACCCCACGAGAAACGGGCAGTCGGATGCCGTCTTCCAACAAGATGGAGTGGAGACAGTCCCCCACAGTTACCCATCCAGAGCACGGGCCGTGTGCAGGGATCCTGTCGCCTCCTGTCTCCTGTGGTGAAGGCACTGGCCTAGACCCCGAGTCTGCCTGAGCGCTGGAGCAAAAGGCAAAGCCTTACCTACGCCAAGAGATGGTAATAAACATAGAGTGCCATGCTAGGCCATGCACGCTGCTGCAGGGTTCTGACTGTGTCTGCTTTGTTCGACATAGCAAGGTGAACCCCAGGCGCGAAATAGGAGCACGGGAATGCAAGGCACAAGAGGCACCAGCTCTCCCGCGGCTCTTCATCCCTGCCGCGACAGAGCGAACGACCAAAGCCTTGCTGAGGAAGCAGCAGCGAAGTGCGGTTCGCACCAAGCTGAAAACTTCTGCAAAAGCATAGCAGTCGCTGGGAAATCAGAGTTGGTTCTGTGGGCTGTTTTTTTGCTTGCCTTAGGCTAGTGTTCGCAGCACGATGGGAGAAACCCGCATAGAGCGAAGGCCTCATTGCCGGGGCATCCCCTCTGGGAAAGCACAGCATTCTATTGGAAATCAGAGTCGGGTCTGTGGGATGCTGCCTGCTGCTTGCCGGAGCTAGTTTCCACAGCATGGTGTAATAAACCCGCATGGAGCGAAATCCTCTTTGCCTGGGCATCCCCTCTGCCTGAGAGAGGGGCGCGGTGGCGCCTGTGGAAAGAGCCTTAAGGAAAGGGACACGTCTGTCACGGCAGAGCGAGGAAAGCCTGGCTGCTAAGGAGACACGAGGGGAAGATTAGGGCAGGGGAAAGGGCTCCACTCTGAGGAAGGAGTCTGGGCAGAAAGCATGCCTGTCCTGAGCCTTTGGGCTCAAGGAGACAGCAGGTCCTTGGCCACCTATCCGTGGTGGAGACATGGGCTTGCCACCAGGCGCCTACCCTGAACTCGAGAAACAACTCCCAGAAAGAACTGGCCATCAGATGCCGGCTTCCTCCAGGATGTGGAAGCTTGGAGGAGGCACGGGGTTTAAGGGGTAGGAGTGGGGACAGTCCCCCAAAGCTCCCTATTCAGTGCACGGACGGTGTGCAGGGATCCTGTCACCTCTCCTTTCCTGTGGGGAAAGCACTGCTAAGTCCGCGAGTCCTCCTGAGCGCCAGAGTAAAAGGCCAAGCGATGCCTTCCCGGGAGATGTTTGTGTGCATAGAGTGCCATCCTAGGCTACGCACGCTACTGCACTTTTGTGGCTCTGTCTGCTTAGTTCGGCCTGGCAGGGTGAACCCAGGACGTGAACATGGAGCCCGGGAAAGGAAGACAGAAGAGGTACCAGCTCTACCACAGCTCTTCTTCCCTGACGAAACGGAAGCCTTGCTGAGGAAGCAGCGGCGAAGTGCTGTTCGCTCCAAGGCAAAGCCTCTGCGAATGCACAGCATTCGCTGAGAAATGTTTGGCGGGCTTCTGCTGCTTGCCTGAGCTCAGTCTCCCAGTGGGAGAAATGGCAGTGGGAGAAACCCGCATAGAGCGAAAGCCTCTTTGCCGTAGCAGTCCCTCTGGGAAAGCACAGCATTCTTTGGGAAATCAGAGTCGGGTCTGTGGGATGCGGCCTGCTGCTTGCCAGAGCTGGTCTCCACAGCACGGTGTAATAAACCCGCATGGAGCGAAATCCTCTTTGCCTGGGCATCCCCTCTGCCTGAGAGAGAAGCGCGGTGGCGCCTGTGGAAAGAGCCTTAAGGAAAGGGACACGTCTGTCACGGCAGAGCGACGGAAGCCTGGCTGTTAAGGAGACACGAGGGGAAGATTAAGGCAGCGGAAAGGGCTCCACTCTGTTGAAGGATCTGGGCAGAAGGCAGGCCTGTCCTTTCCCTTGGTCCCAAGGGGACCGCATCACCTTGGCCACCTGTCCCGTCGGCAGTCGGGCTTGCTCCCAGGTGCCATACCCGGAATTCGCAGAAACAACCCCATGGAGAAACGGGAAGTCAGATGCCGTCTTCCAACAAGATGTGGCAGTGTTGTGGGTGGCAGGGTTTGTGCCTGGTAAGAAGTGGAGACAGTGCCCCACAGTTCCCCATCCCAGTGCACGGGCCATGTGCAGGGATCCTGTCGCCTCCTGTCTCCTGTGGTGAAGGCACTGGCCTAGACCCCGAGTCTGCCTGAGCGCCGGAGCAAAAGGCAAAGCCTTACCTACGCCAAGAGATGGGAATAGGCATAGAGTGCCATGCTAGGTCACGCACGCTGCTGCAGGGTTGTGACTGTGTCTGCTTTGTTCGGCATAGCAAGGTGAACCCCGGGCGCGAAATAGGAGCCCGGGAATGCAAGGCCCAAGAGGCACCAGCTCTCCCGCGGCTCTTCATCCCTGCCGCGACAGAGCGAATGACCAAAGCCTTGCTGAGGAAGCAGCAGCGAAGTGCGGTTCGCACCAAGCTGAAAACTTCTGCAAAAGCATAGCAGTCGCTGGGAAATCAGAGTTGGTTCTGTGGGCTGCTTTTGTTGCTTGCCTTAGGCTATTGTTCGCAGCACGATGGGAGAAACCCGCATAGAGAGAAAGCCTCATTGCCCGGGCATACCCTCTGGGAGAGCACAGCATTCTATTGGAAATCAGAGTCGAGTCTGTGGGATGCTGCCTGCTGCTTGCCGGAGCTAGTCTCCACAGCACGGTGTAATAAACCCGCATGGAAAGAAATCCTCTTTGCCTGGGCATCCCCTCTGGGAGAGCACAGCATTCTATTGGAAATCAGAGTCGGGTCTGTGGGATGCTGCCTGCTGCTTGCCGGAGCTAGTTTCCACAGCATGGTGTAATAAACCCGCATGGAGCGAAATCCTCTTTGCCTGGGCATCCCCTCTGCCTGAGAGAGAAGCGCGGTGGCGCCTGTGGAAAGAGCCTTAAGGAAAGGGACACTTCTGTCACGGCAGAGCGAGGAAAGATGGCTGCTAAGGAGACACGAGGGGAAGATTAGGGCAGGGGAAAGGGCTCCACTCTGAGGAAGGAGTCTGGGCAGAAAGCATGCCTGTCCTGAGCCTTTGGGCTCTAGGACACAGCAGCTCCTTGGCCACATGTCCGTGTTGGAGACATGGGCTTGCCAAAATGCGCCTACCCTGAACTCGAGAAACAACTCCCAGAAAGAAGTGGCCATCAAGTACCTGCTTCCTCCAGGATGTGGAAGCTTGGAGGAGGCACGGGGTTTAAGGGGAAGGAGTGGGGACAGTCCCCCAAAGCTCCCTATTCAGTGCACGGGCGGTGTGCAGAGATCCTGTCACCTCTCCTTTCCTGTGGGGAAAGCACTGGCTAAGTCCGCGAGTCCTCCTGAGCGCCAGAGTAAAAGGCCAAGCGATGCCTACCCAGGAGATGTTAGTGTGCATAGAGTGCCATCCTAGGAAACGCACGCTGCTGCACTTTTGTGGCTCTGTCCGCTTAGTTCGGCCTGGCAGGGTGAACCCAGGACGCGAACATGGAGCCGAGGAAAGCAAGGCCCAAGAGGCACCAGCTCTCCCGCAGCTCTTCTTCCCTGACGCGACTGAAGCCTTGCTGAGGAAGCGGCGGCGAAGTGCTGTTCGCTCCAAGGCAAAGCCTCTGCGAAAGCACAGCATTCGCTGAGAAATGATCGGCGGGCTGCTGCTGCTTGCCTGAGCCCAGTCTCCCAGTGGGAGAAATCGCGGTGGGAGAAACCCGCATACAGTGAAAGCCTCTTTGCCTGGGCATCTCCCCTGGGAAAGCACAGCATTCTTTGGGAAATCAGAGTTGGGTTCGGGATGCTGCTGCTGCTTGCCTGAGCTAGTCTCCGCAGCACGGTGGAAGATACCCGCATGGAGAGAAATACCCTTTGCCCTAGCATCCCCTCTGCCTGAGAGAGAAGCATGGTCGCACAGGTCTATCACCGCGCTCACCAGGAGCAAGTGTGGGGAAGGCGCAGCACGCCGCCGCTTGGGATGAGAAGGAGCCCTTGGCCTTGGGGTCGGGAAATGCTCCGGAAGCAGAATAGCCTGCCATTGCACAAACAGCAGGCCAGTGGCAAGACAAGTGTCACCCACTCCCTGTGCGGAGAGATCGAAGCCTGGCTGCTATGGAGACACGAGGGGACGACTAGGGCAGGGGCACGGGCTCCACTCTGAGGAAGGAGTCTGGGCAGATGGTAGGCCTGTCCTGTGCCTCTGGTCCCAAGGGGAGAACATCTCCTAGGCCACCTGTCCCAAGGGCAGTCGGGCTTGCCCCCAGGTGCCATACCCGGAACTCGCAGAAACAACCCCATGGAGAAACGGGCAGTCAGATGCCGTCTTCCACCAAGATGTGGCAGTGTTGTGGGTGGCAGGGGGTGTGCCTGGTAAGGAGTGGAGACAGTCCCCCACAGTTCCCCATCCCAGAGCACGGGCCCTGTGCAGGGATCCTGTCGCCTCCTCTCTCCTGTGGTGAAGGCACTGGCCTAGACCCTGAGTCTGCCTGAGAGTCGGAGGAAAAGGCAAAGCCTTACCTACGCCAGGAGTTGGTAATGGGCAAAGAGTACCATGCTAGGCCACGCACGCTGCTGCAGGGTTGTGACTGTGTCTGCTTAGTTTGGCTTAGCAAGGTGAACCCCGGGCGCGAACTGGGAGCCCGGGAATACAAGGCCCAAGAGGCACCAGCTCTCCTGCGGCTCTTCATCCCTGCCGCGACATAGCGAACGACGAAAGTCTTGCTGAGGAAGCAGCAGCGAAGTGCGGTTCGCGCCAAGCTGGCAACCTCTGCGAAAGCATAGCATTCGCTGGGAAATCAGAGATTGTTCTGTGGGCTGCTTTTGCTACTTGCCTTAGCCTAGTATTCGCAGCACGATGGGAGAAACCCGCATAGAGCGAAAGCCTCTTTGCCGGGGCATCCCCTATGGGAAAGCACAGCATCCTTGGGAAATCAGAGACTGTTCTGTGGGATGCTGCCTGCTGCTTGCCAGAGCTGGTCTCCACAGCACGGTGTAATAAACCCGCATGGAAAGAAATCCTCTTTGCCTGGGCATCCCCTCTGGGAGAGCACAGCATTCTATTGGAAATCAGAGTCGGGTCTGTGGGATGCTGCCTGCTGCTTGCCGGAGCTAGTTTCCACAGCATGGTGTAATAAACCCGCATGGAGCGAAATCCTCTTTGCCTGGGCATCCCCTCTGCCTGAGAGAGAAGCGCGGTGGCGCCTGTGAAAAGAGCCTTAAGGAAAAAGACACCTCTGTCACTGCAGAGCGACGGAAGCCTGGCTGCTAAGGAGACACGAGGGGAAGATTAGGGCAGGGGAATGGGCTCCACTCTGAGGAAGGAGTCTGGGCAGAAAGCATGCCTGTCCTGTACCTATGGTCCCAAGGGGACCGCATCACCTTGGCCACCTGTCCCGTCGGCAGTCGGGCTTGCTCCCATGTGCCATACCCGGAACTCGCAGAAACAACCCCACGAGAAACGGGCAGTCGGATGCCGTCTTCCAACAAGATGGAGTGGAGACAGTCCCCCACAGTTACCCATCCAGAGCACGGGCCGTGTGCAGGGATCCTGTCGCCTCCTGTCTCCTGTGGTGAAGGCACTGGCCTAGACCCCGAGTCTGCCTGAGCGCTGGAGCAAAAGGCAAAGCCTTACCTACGCCAAGAGATGGTAATAAACATAGAGTGCCATGCTAGGCCATGCACGCTGCTGCAGGGTTCTGACTGTGTCTGCTTTGTTCGGCATAGCAAGGTGAACCCCGGGCGCGAAATAGGAGCACGGGAATGCAAGGCACAAGAGGCACCAGTTCTCCCGCGGCTCTTCATCCCTGCCGCGACAGAGCGAACGACCAAAGCCTTGCTGAGGAAGCAGCAGCGAAGTGCGGTTCGCACCAAGCTGAAAACTTCTGCAAAAGCATAGCAGTCGCTGGGAAATCAGAGTTGGTTCTGTGGGCTGTTTTTTTGCTTGCCTTAGGCTAGTGTTCGCAGCACGATGGGAGAAACCCGCATAGAGCGAAGGCCTCATTGCCGGGGCATCCCCTCTGGGAAAGCACAGCATTCTATTGGAAATCAGAGTCGGGTCTGTGGGATGCTGCCTGCTGCTTGCCGGAGCTAGTTTCCACAGCATGGTGTAATAAACCCGCATGGAGCGAAATCCTCTTTGCCTGGGCATCCCCTCTGCCTGAGAGAGAGGCGCGGTGGCGCCTGTGGAAAGAGCCTTAAGGAAAGGGACACGTCTGTCACGGCAGAGCAAGGAAAGCCTGGCTGCTAAGGAGACACGAGGGGAAGATTAGGGCAGGGGAAAGGGCTCCACTCTGAGGAAGGAGTCTGGGCAGAAAGCATGCCTGTCCTGAGCCTTTGGGCTCAAGGAGACAGCAGGTCCTTGGCCACCTATCCGTGGTGGAGACATGGGCTTGCCACCAGGCGCCTACCCTGAACTCGAGAAACAACTCCCAGAAAGAACTGGCCATCAGATGCCGGCTTCCTCCAGGATGTGGAAGCTTGGAGGAGGCACGGGGTTTAAGGGGTAGGAGTGGGGACAGTCCCCCAAAGCTCCCTATTCAGTGCACGGACGGTGTGCAGGGATCCTGTCACCTCTCCTTTCCTGTGGGGAAAGCACTGCTAAGTCCGCGAGTCCTCCTGAGCGCCAGAGTAAAAGGCCAAGCGATGCCTTCCCGGGAGATGTTTGTGTGCATAGAGTGCCATCCTAGGCTACGCACGCTACTGCACTTTTGTGGCTCTGTCTGCTTAGTTCGGCCTGGCAGGGTGAACCCAGGACGTGAACATGGAGCCCGGGAAAGGAAGACAGAAGAGGTACCAGCTCTACCACAGCTCTTCTTCCCTGACGAAACGGAAGCCTTGCTGAGGAAGCAGCGGCGAAGTGCTGTTCGCTCCAAGGCAAAGCCTCTGCGAATGCACAGCATTCGCTGAGAAATGTTTGGCGGGCTTCTGCTGCTTGCCTGAGCTCAGTCTCCCAGTGGGAGAAATGGCAGTGGGAGAAACCCGCATAGAGCGAAAGCCTCTTTGCCGTAGCAGTCCCTCTGGGAAAGCACAGCATTCTTTGGGAAATCAGAGTCGGGTCTGTGGGATGCGGCCTGCTGCTTGCCAGAGCTGGTCTCCACAGCACGGTGTAATAAACCCGCATGGAGCGAAATCCTCTTTGCCTGGGCATCCCCTCTGCCTGAGAGAGAAGCGCGGTGGCGCCTGTGGAAAGAGCCTTAAGGTAAGGGACACGTCTGTCACGGCAGAGCGACGGAAGCCTGGCTGTTAAGGAGACACGAGGGGAAGATTAAGGCAGCGGAAAGGGCTCCACTCTGTTGAAGGATCTGGGCAGAAGGCAGGCCTGTCCTTTCCCTTGGTCCCAAGGGGACCGCATCACCTTGGCCACCTGTCCCGTCGGCAGTCGGGCTTGCTCCCAGGTGCCATACCCGGAATTCGCAGAAACAACCCCATGGAGAAACGGGAAGTCAGATGCCGTCTTCCAACAAGATGTGGCAGTGTTGTGGGTGGCAGGGTTTGTGCCTGGTAAGAAGTGGAGACAGTGCCCCACAGTTCCCCATCCCAGTGCACGGGCCATGTGCAGGGATCCTGTCGCCTCCTGTCTCCTGTGGTGAAGGCACTGGCCTAGACCCCGAGTCTGCCTGAGCGCCGGAGCAAAAGGCAAAGCCTTACCTACGCCAAGAGATGGGAATAGGCATAGAGTGCCATGCTAGGTCACGCACGCTGCTGCAGGGTTGTGACTGTGTCTGCTTTGTTCGGCATAGCAAGGTGAACCCCGGGCGCGAAATAGGAGCCCGGGAATGCAAGGCCCAAGAGGCACCAGCTCTCCCGCGGCTCTTCATCCCTGCCGCGACAGAGCGAATGACCAAAGCCTTGCTGAGGAAGCAGCAGCGAAGTGCGGTTCGCACCAAGCTGAAAACTTCTGCAAAAGCATAGCAGTCGCTGGGAAATCAGAGTTGGTTCTGTGGGCTGCTTTTGTTGCTTGCCTTAGGCTATTGTTCGCAGCACGATGGGAGAAACCCGCATAGAGAGAAAGCCTCATTGCCCGGGCATACCCTCTGGGAGAGCACAGCATTCTATTGGAAATCAGAGTCGAGTCTGTGGGATGCTGCCTGCTGCTTGCCGGAGCTAGTCTCCACAGCACGGTGTAATAAACCCGCATGGAAAGAAATCCTCTTTGCCTGGGCATCCCCTCTGGGAGAGCACAGCATTCTATTGGAAATCAGAGTCGGGTCTGTGGGATGCTGCCTGCTGCTTGCCGGAGCTAGTTTCCACAGCATGGTGTAATAAACCCGCATGGAGCGAAATCCTCTTTGCCTGGGCATCCCCTCTGCCTGAGAGAGAAGCGCGGTGGCGCCTGTGGAAAGAGCCTTAAGGAAAGGGACACTTCTGTCACGGCAGAGCGAGGAAAGATGGCTGCTAAGGAGACACGAGGGGAAGATTAGGGCAGGGGAAAGGGCTCCACTCTGAGGAAGGAGTCTGGGCAGAAAGCATGCCTGTCCTGAGCCTTTGGGCTCTAGGACACAGCAGCTCCTTGGCCACATGTCCGTGTTGGAGACATGGGCTTGCCAAAATGCGCCTACCCTGAACTCGAGAAACAACTCCCAGAAAGAAGTGGCCATCAAGTACCTGCTTCCTCCAGGATGTGGAAGCTTGGAGGAGGCACGGGGTTTAAGGGGAAGGAGTGGGGACAGTCCCCCAAAGCTCCCTATTCAGTGCACGGGCGGTGTGCAGAGATCCTGTCACCTCTCCTTTCCTGTGGGGAAAGCACTGGCTAAGTCCGCGAGTCCTCCTGAGCGCCAGAGTAAAAGGCCAAGCGATGCCTACCCAGGAGATGTTAGTGTGCATAGAGTGCCATCCTAGGAAACGCACGCTGCTGCACTTTTGTGGCTCTGTCCGCTTAGTTCGGCCTGGCAGGGTGAACCCAGGACGCGAACATGGAGCCGAGGAAAGCAAGGCCCAAGAGGCACCAGCTCTCCCGCAGCTCTTCTTCCCTGACGCGACTGAAACCTTGCTGAGGAAGCGGCGGCGAAGTGCTGTTCGCTCCAAGGCAAAGCCTCTGCGAAAGTACAGCATTCGCTGAGAAATGATCGGCGGGCTGCTGCTGCTTGCCTGAGCCCAGTCTCCCAGTGGGAGAAATCGCGGTGGGAGAAACCCGCATACAGTGAAAGCCTCTTTGCCTGGGCATCTCCCCTGGGAAAGCACAGCATTCTTTGGGAAATCAGAGTTGGGTTCGGGATGCTGCTGCTGCTTGCCTGAGCTAGTCTCCGCAGCACGGTGGAAGATACCCGCATGGAGAGAAATACCCTTTGCCCTAGCATCCCCTCTGCCTGAGAGAGAAGCATGGTCGCACAGGTCTATCACCGCGCTCACCAGGAGCAAGTGTGGGGAAGGCGCAGCACGCCGCCGCTTGGGATGAGAAGGAGCCCTTGGCCTTGGGGTCGGGAAATGCTCCGGAAGCAGAATAGCCTGCCATTGCACAAACAGCAGGCCAGTGGCAAGACAAGTGTCACCCACTCCCTGTGCGGAGAGATCGAAGCCTGGCTGCTATGGAGACACGAGGGGACGACTAGGGCAGGGGCACGGGCTCCACTCTGAGGAAGGAGTCTGGGCAGATGGCAGGCCTGTCCTGTGCCTCTGGTCCCAAGGGGAGAACATCTCCTAGGCCACCTGTCCCAAGGGCAGTCGGGCTTGCCCCCAGGTGCCATACCCGGAACTCGCAGAAACAACCCCATGGAGAAACGGGCAGTCAGATGCCGTCTTCCACCAAGATGTGGCAGTGTTGTGGGTGGCAGGGGGTGTGCCTGGTAAGGAGTGGAGACAGTCCCCCACAGTTCCCCATCCCAGAGCACGGGCCCTGTGCAGGGATCCTGTCGCCTCCTCTCTCCTGTGGTGAAGGCACTGGCCTAGACCCTGAGTCTGCCTGAGAGTCGGAGGAAAAGGCAAAGCCTTACCTACGCCAGGAGTTGGTAATGGGCAAAGAGTACCATGCTAGGCCACGCACGCTGCTGCAGGGTTGTGACTGTGTCTGCTTAGTTTGGCTTAGCAAGGTGAACCCCGGGCGCGAACTGGGAGCCCGGGAATACAAGGCCCAAGAGGCACCAGCTCTCCTGCGGCTCTTCATCCCTGCCGCGACATAGCGAACGACGAAAGTCTTGCTGAGGAAGCAGCAGCGAAGTGCGGTTCGCGCCAAGCTGGCAACCTCTGCGAAAGCATAGCATTCGCTGGGAAATCAGAGATTGTTCTGTGGGCTGCTTTTGCTACTTGCCTTAGCCTAGTATTCGCAGCACGATGGGAGAAACCCGCATAGAGCGAAAGCCTCTTTGCCGGGGCATCCCCTATGGGAAAGCACAGCATCCTTGGGAAATCAGAGACTGTTCTGTGGGATGCTGCCTGCTGCTTGCCAGAGCTGGTCTCCACAGCACGGTGTAATAAACCCGCATGGAAAGAAATCCTCTTTGCCTGGGCATCCCCTCTGGGAGAGCACAGCATTCTATTGGAAATCAGAGTCGGGTCTGTGGGATGCTGCCTGCTGCTTGCCGGAGCTAGTTTCCACAGCATGGTGTAATAAACCCGCATGGAGCGAAATCCTCTTTGCCTGGGCATCCCCTCTGCCTGAGAGAGAAGCGCGGTGGCGCCTGTGAAAAGAGCCTTAAGGAAAAAGACACCTCTGTCACTGCAGAGCGACGGAAGCCTGGCTGCTAAGGAGACACGAGGGGAAGATTAGGGCAGGGGAATGGGCTCCACTCTGAGGAAGGAGTCTGGGCAGAAAGCATGCCTGTCCTGTACCTATGGTCCCAAGGGGACCGCATCACCTTGGCCACCTGTCCCGTCGGCAGTCGGGCTTGCTCCCATGTGCCATACCCGGAACTCGCAGAAACAACCCCACGAGAAACGGGCAGTCGGATGCCGTCTTCCAACAAGATGGAGTGGAGACAGTCCCCCACAGTTACCCATCCAGAGCACGGGCCGTGTGCAGGGATCCTGTCGCCTCCTGTCTCCTGTGGTGAAGGCACTGGCCTAGACCCCGAGTCTGCCTGAGCGCTGGAGCAAAAGGCAAAGCCTTACCTACGCCAAGAGATGGTAATAAACATAGAGTGCCATGCTAGGCCATGCACGCTGCTGCAGGGTTCTGACTGTGTCTGCTTTGTTCGGCATAGCAAGGTGAACCCCGGGCGCGAAATAGGAGCACGGGAATGCAAGGCCCAAGAGGCACCAGCTCTCCCGCGGCTCTTCATCCCTGCCGCGACAGAGCGAACGACCAAAGCCTTGCTGAGGAAGCAGCAGCGAAGTGCGGTTCGCACCAAGCTGAAAACTTCTGCAAAAGCATAGCAGTCGCTGGGAAATCAGAGTTGGTTCTGTGGGCTGTTTTTTTGCTTGCCTTAGGCTAGTGTTCGCAGCACGATGGGAGAAACCCGCATAGAGCGAAGGCCTCATTGCCGGGGCATCCCCTCTGGGAAAGCACAGCATTCTATTGGAAATCAGAGTCGGGTCTGTGGGATGCTGCCTGCTGCTTGCCGGAGCTAGTTTCCACAGCATGGTGTAATAAACCCGCATGGAGCGAAATCCTCTTTGCCTGGGCATCCCCTCTGCCTGAGAGAGAGGCGCGGTGGCGCCTGTGGAAAGAGCCTTAAGGAAAGGGACACGTCTGTCACGGCAGAGCGAGGAAAGCCTGGCTGCTAAGGAGACACGAGGGGAAGATTAGGGCAGGGGAAAGGGCTCCACTCTGAGGAAGGAGTCTGGGCAGAAAGCATGCCTGTCCTGAGCCTTTGGGCTCAAGGAGACAGCAGGTCCTTGGCCACCTATCCGTGGTGGAGACATGGGCTTGCCACCAGGCGCCTACCCTGAACTCGAGAAACAACTCCCAGAAAGAACTGGCCATCAGATGCCGGCTTCCTCCAGGATGTGGAAGCTTGGAGGAGGCACGGGGTTTAAGGGGTAGGAGTGGGGACAGTCCCCCAAAGCTCCCTATTCAGTGCACGGACGGTGTGCAGGGATCCTGTCACCTCTCCTTTCCTGTGGGGAAAGCACTGCTAAGTCCGCGAGTCCTCCTGAGCGCCAGAGTAAAAGGCCAAGCGATGCCTTCCCGGGAGATGTTTGTGTGCATAGAGTGCCATCCTAGGCTACGCACGCTACTGCACTTTTGTGGCTCTGTCTGCTTAGTTCGGCCTGGCAGGGTGAACCCAGGACGTGAACATGGAGCCCGGGAAAGGAAGACAGAAGAGGTACCAGCTCTACCACAGCTCTTCTTCCCTGACGAAACGGAAGCCTTGCTGAGGAAGCAGCGGCGAAGTGCTGTTCGCTCAAAGGCAAAGCCTTTGCGAATGCACAGCATTCGCTGAGAAATGTTTGGCGGGCTTCTGCTGCTTGCCTGAGCTCAGTCTCCCAGTGGGAGAAATGGCAGTGGGAGAAACCCGCATAGAGCGAAAGCCTCTTTGCCGTAGCAGTCCCTCTGGGAAAGCACAGCATTCTTTGGGAAATCAGAGTCGGGTCTGTGGGATGCGGCCTGCTGCTTGCCAGAGCTGGTCTCCACAGCACGGTGTAATAAACCCGCATGGAGCGAAATCCTCTTTGCCTGGGCATCCCCTCTGCCTGAGAGAGAAGCGCGGTGGCGCCTGTGGAAAGAGCCTTAAGGAAAGGGACACGTCTGTCACGGCAGAGCGACGGAAGCCTGGCTGTTAAGGAGACACGAGGGGAAGATTAAGGCAGCGGAAAGGGCTCCACTCTGTTGAAGGATCTGGGCAGAAGGCAGGCCTGTCCTTTCCCTTGGTCCCAAGGGGACCGCATCACCTTGGCCACCTGTCCCGTCGGCAGTCGGGCTTGCTCCCAGGTGCCATACCCGGAATTCGCAGAAACAACCCCATGGAGAAACGGGAAGTCAGATGCCGTCTTCCAACAAGATGTGGCAGTGTTGTGGGTGGCAGGGTTTGTGCCTGGTAAGAAGTGGAGACAGTGCCCCACAGTTCCCCATCCCAGTGCACGGGCCATGTGCAGGGATCCTGTCGCCTCCTGTCTCCTGTGGTGAAGGCACTGGCCTAGACCCCGAGTCTGCCTGAGCGCCGGAGCAAAAGGCAAAGCCTTACCTACGCCAAGAGATGGGAATAGGCATAGAGTGCCATGCTAGGTCACGCACGCTGCTGCAGGGTTGTGACTGTGTCTGCTTTGTTCGGCATAGCAAGGTGAACCCCGGGCGCGAAATAGGAGCCCGGGAATGCAAGGCCCAAGAGGCACCAGCTCTCCCGCGGCTCTTCATCCCTGCCGCGACAGAGCGAATGACCAAAGCCTTGCTGAGGAAGCAGCAGCGAAGTGCGGTTCGCACCAAGCTGAAAACTTCTGCAAAAGCATAGCAGTCGCTGGGAAATCAGAGTTGGTTCTGTGGGCTGCTTTTGTTGCTTGCCTTAGGCTATTGTTCGCAGCACGATGGGAGAAACCCGCATAGAGAGAAAGCCTCATTGCCCGGGCATACCCTCTGGGAGAGCACAGCATTCTATTGGAAATCAGAGTCGGGTCTGTGGGATGCTGCCTGCTGCTTGCCGGAGCTAGTCTCCACAGCACGGTGTAATAAACCCGCATGGAAAGAAATCCTCTTTGCCTGGGCATCCCCTCTGGGAGAGCACAGCATTCTATTGGAAATCAGAGTCGGGTCTGTGGGATGCTGCCTGCTGCTTGCCGGAGCTAGTTTCCACAGCATGGTGTAATAAACCCGCATGGAGCGAAATCCTCTTTGCCTGGGCATCCCCTCTGCCTGAGAGAGAAGCGCGGTGGCGCCTGTGGAAAGAGCCTTAAGGAAAGGGACACTTCTGTCACGGCAGAGCGAGGAAAGATGGCTGCTAAGGAGACACGAGGGGAAGATTAGGGCAGGGGAAAGGGCTCCACTCTGAGGAAGGAGTCTGGGCAGAAAGCATGCCTGTCCTGAGCCTTTGGGCTCTAGGACACAGCAGCTCCTTGGCCACATGTCCGTGTTGGAGACATGGGCTTGCCAAAATGCGCCTACCCTGAACTCGAGAAACAACTCCCAGAAAGAAGTGGCCATCAAGTACCTGCTTCCTCCAGGATGTGGAAGCTTGGAGGAGGCACGGGGTTTAAGGGGAAGGAGTGGGGACAGTCCCCCAAAGCTCCCTATTCAGTGCACGGGCGGTGTGCAGAGATCCTGTCACCTCTCCTTTCCTGTGGGGAAAGCACTGGCTAAGTCCGCGAGTCCTCCTGAGCGCCAGAGTAAAAGGCCAAGCGATGCCTACCCAGGAGATGTTAGTGTGCATAGAGTGCCATCCTAGGAAACGCACGCTGCTGCACTTTTGTGGCTCTGTCCGCTTAGTTCGGCCTGGCAGGGTGAACCCAGGACGCGAACATGGAGCCGAGGAAAGCAAGGCCCAAGAGGCACCAGCTCTCCCGCAGCTCTTCTTCCCTGACGCGACTGAAGCCTTGCTGAGGAAGCGGCGGCGAAGTGCTGTTCGCTCCAAGGCAAAGCCTCTGCGAAAGCACAGCATTCGCTGAGAAATGATCGGCGGGCTGCTGCTGCTTGCCTGAGCCCAGTCTCCCAGTGGGAGAAATCGCGGTGGGAGAAACCCGCATACAGTGAAAGCCTCTTTGCCTGGGCATCTCCCCTGGGAAAGCACAGCATTCTTTGGGAAATCAGAGTTGGGTTCGGGATGCTGCTGCTGCTTGCCTGAGCTAGTCTCCGCAGCACGGTGGAAGATACCCGCATGGAGAGAAATACCCTTTGCCCTAGCATCCCCTCTGCCTGAGAGAGAAGCATGGTCGCACAGGTCTATCACCGCGCTCACCAGGAGCAAGTGTGGGGAAGGCGCAGCACGCCGCCGCTTGGGATGAGAAGGAGCCCTTGGCCTTGGGGTCGGGAAATGCTCCGGAAGCAGAATAGCCTGCCATTGCACAAACAGCAGGCCAGTGGCAAGACAAGTGTCACCCACTCCCTGTGCGGAGAGATCGAAGCCTGGCTGCTATGGAGACACGAGGGGACGACTAGGGCAGGGGCACGGGCTCCACTCTGAGGAAGGAGTCTGGGCAGATGGCAGGCCTGTCCTGTGCCTCTGGTCCCAAGGGGAGAACATCTCCTAGGCCACCTGTCCCAAGGGCAGTCGGGCTTGCCCCCAGGTGCCATACCCGGAACTCGCAGAAACAACCCCATGGAGAAACGGGCAGTCAGATGCCGTCTTCCACCAAGATGTGGCAGTGTTGTGGGTGGCAGGGGGTGTGCCTGGTAAGGAGTGGAGACAGTCCCCCACAGTTCCCCATCCCAGAGCACGGGCCCTGTGCAGGGATCCTGTCGCCTCCTCTCTCCTGTGGTGAAGGCACTGGCCTAGACCCTGAGTCTGCCTGAGAGTCGGAGGAAAAGGCAAAGCCTTACCTACGCCAGGAGTTGGTAATGGGCAAAGAGTACCATGCTAGGCCACGCACGCTGCTGCAGGGTTGTGACTGTGTCTGCTTAGTTTGGCTTAGCAAGGTGAACCCCGGGCGCGAACTGGGAGCCCGGGAATACAAGGCCCAAGAGGCACCAGCTCTCCTGCGGCTCTTCATCCCTGCCGCGACATAGCGAACGACGAAAGTCTTGCTGAGGAAGCAGCAGCGAAGTGCGGTTCGCGCCAAGCTGGCAACCTCTGCGAAAGCATAGCATTCGCTGGGAAATCAGAGATTGTTCTGTGGGCTGCTTTTGCTACTTGCCTTAGCCTAGTATTCGCAGCACGATGGGAGAAACCCGCATAGAGCGAAAGCCTCTTTGCCGGGGCATCCCCTATGGGAAAGCACAGCATCCTTGGGAAATCAGAGACTGTTCTGTGGGATGCTGCCTGCTGCTTGCCAGAGCTGGTCTCCACAGCACGGTGTAATAAACCCGCATGGAAAGAAATCCTCTTTGCCTGGGCATCCCCTCTGGGAGAGCACAGCATTCTATTGGAAATCAGAGTCGGGTCTGTGGGATGCTGCCTGCTGCTTGCCGGAGCTAGTTTCCACAGCATGGTGTAATAAACCCGCATGGAGCGAAATCCTCTTTGCCTGGGCATCCCCTCTGCCTGAGAGAGAAGCGCGGTGGCGCCTGTGAAAAGAGCCTTAAGGAAAAAGACACCTCTGTCACTGCAGAGCGACGGAAGCCTGGCTGCTAAGGAGACACGAGGGGAAGATTAGGGCAGGGGAATGGGCTCCACTCTGAGGAAGGAGTCTGGGCAGAAAGCATGCCTGTCCTGTACCTATGGTCCCAAGGGGACCGCATCACCTTGGCCACCTGTCCCGTCGGCAGTCGGGCTTGCTCCCATGTGCCATACCCGGAACTCGCAGAAACAACCCCACGAGAAACGGGCAGTCGGATGCCGTCTTCCAACAAGATGGAGTGGAGACAGTCCCCCACAGTTACCCATCCAGAGCACGGGCCGTGTGCAGGGATCCTGTCGCCTCCTGTCTCCTGTGGTGAAGGCACTGGCCTAGACCCCGAGTCTGCCTGAGCGCTGGAGCAAAAGGCAAAGCCTTACCTACGCCAAGAGATGGTAATAAACATAGAGTGCCATGCTAGGCCATGCACGCTGCTGCAGGGTTCTGACTGTGTCTGCTTTGTTCGGCATAGCAAGGTGAACCCCGGGCGCGAAATAGGAGCACGGGAATGCAAGGCCCAAGAGGCACCAGCTCTCCCGCGGCTCTTCATCCCTGCCGCGACAGAGCGAACGACCAAAGCCTTGCTGAGGAAGCAGCAGCGAAGTGCGGTTCGCACCAAGCTGAAAACTTCTGCAAAAGCATAGCAGTCGCTGGGAAATCAGAGTTGGTTCTGTGGGCTGTTTTTTTGCTTGCCTTAGGCTAGTGTTCGCAGCACGATGGGAGAAACCCGCATAGAGCGAAGGCCTCATTGCCGGGGCATCCCCTCTGGGAAAGCACAGCATTCTATTGGAAATCAGAGTCGGGTCTGTGGGATGCTGCCTGCTGCTTGCCGGAGCTAGTTTCCACAGCATGGTGTAATAAACCCGCATGGAGCGAAATCCTCTTTGCCTGGGCATCCCCTCTGCCTGAGAGAGAGGCGCGGTGGCGCCTGTGGAAAGAGCCTTAAGGAAAGGGACACGTCTGTCACGGCAGAGCGAGGAAAGCCTGGCTGCTAAGGAGACACGAGGGGAAGATTAGGGCAGGGGAAAGGGCTCCACTCTGAGGAAGGAGTCTGGGCAGAAAGCATGCCTGTCCTGAGCCTTTGGGCTCAAGGAGACAGCAGCTCCTTGGCCACCTATCCGTGGTGGAGACATGGGCTTGCCACCAGGCGCCTACCCTGAACTCGAGAAACAACTCCCAGAAAGAACTGGCCATCAGATGCCGGCTTCCTCCAGGATGTGGAAGCTTGGAGGAGGCACGGGGTTTAAGGGGTAGGAGTGGGGACAGTCCCCCAAAGCTCCCTATTCAGTGCACGGACGGTGTGCAGGGATCCTGTCACCTCTCCTTTCCTGTGGGGAAAGCACTGCTAAGTCCGCGAGTCCTCCTGAGCGCCAGAGTAAAAGGCCAAGCGATGCCTTCCCGGGAGATGTTTGTGTGCATAGAGTGCCATCATAGGCTACGCACGCTACTGCACTTTTGTGGCTCTGTCTGCTTAGTTCGGCCTGGCAGGGTGAACCCAGGACGTGAACATGGAGCCCGGGAAAGGAAGACAGAAGAGGTACCAGCTCTACCACAGCTCTTCTTCCCTGACGAAACGGAAGCCTTGCTGAGGAAGCAGCGGCGAAGTGCTGTTCGCTCCAAGGCAAAGCCTCTGCGAATGCACAGCATTCGCTGAGAAATGTTTGGCGGGCTTCTGCTGCTTGCCTGAGCTCAGTCTCCCAGTGGGAGAAATGGCAGTGGGAGAAACCCGCATAGAGCGAAAGCCTCTTTGCCGTAGCAGTCCCTCTGGGAAAGCACAGCATTCTTTGGGAAATCAGAGTCGGGTCTGTGGGATGCGGCCTGCTGCTTGCCAGAGCTGGTCTCCACAGCACGGTGTAATAAACCCGCATGGAGCGAAATCCTCTTTGCCTGGGCATCCCCTCTGCCTGAGAGAGAAGCGCGGTGGCGCCTGTGGAAAGAGCCTTAAGGAAAGGGACACGTCTGTCACGGCAGAGCGACGGAAGCCTGGCTGTTAAGGAGACACGAGGGGAAGATTAAGGCAGCGGAAAGGGCTCCACTCTGTTGAAGGATCTGGGCAGAAGGCAGGCCTGTCCTTTCCCTTGGTCCCAAGGGGACCGCATCACCTTGGCCACCTGTCCCGTCGGCAGTCGGGCTTGCTCCCAGGTGCCATACCCGGAATTCGCAGAAACAACCCCATGGAGAAACGGGAAGTCAGATGCCGTCTTCCAACAAGATGTGGCAGTGTTGTGGGTGGCAGGGTTTGTGCCTGGTAGGAAGTGGAGACAGTGCCCCACAGTTCCCCATCCCAGTGCACGGGCCATGTGCAGGGATCCTGTCGCCTCCTGTCTCCTGTGGTGAAGGCACTGGCCTAGACCCCGAGTCTGCCTGAGCGCCGGAGCAAAAGGCAAAGCCTTACCTACGCCAAGAGATGGGAATAGGCATAGAGTGCCATGCTAGGTCACGCACGCTGCTGCAGGGTTGTGACTGTGTCTGCTTTGTTCGGCATAGCAAGGTGAACCCCGGGCGCGAAATAGGAGCCCGGGAATGCAAGGCCCAAGAGGCACCAGCTCTCCCGCGGCTCTTCATCCCTGCCGCGACAGAGCGAATGACCAAAGCCTTGCTGAGGAAGCAGCAGCGAAGTGCGGTTCGCACCAAGCTGAAAACTTCTGCAAAAGCATAGCAGTCGCTGGGAAATCAGAGTTGGTTCTGTGGGCTGCTTTTGTTGCTTGCCTTAGGCTATTGTTCGCAGCACGATGGGAGAAACCCGCATAGAGAGAAAGCCTCATTGCCCGGGCATACCCTCTGGGAGAGCACAGCATTCTATTGGAAATCAGAGTCGAGTCTGTGGGATGCTGCCTGCTGCTTGCCGGAGCTAGTCTCCACAGCACGGTGTAATAAACCCGCATGGAAAGAAATCCTCTTTGCCTGGGCATCCCCTCTGGGAGAGCACAGCATTCTATTGGAAATCAGAGTCGGGTCTGTGGGATGCTGCCTGCTGCTTGCCGGAGCTAGTTTCCACAGCATGGTGTAATAAACCCGCATGGAGCGAAATCCTCTTTGCCTGGGCATCCCCTCTGCCTGAGAGAGAAGCGCGGTGGCGCCTGTGGAAAGAGCCTTAAGGAAAGGGACACTTCTGTCACGGCAGAGCGAGGAAAGATGGCTGCTAAGGAGACACGAGGGGAAGATTAGGGCAGGGGAAAGGGCTCCACTCTGAGGAAGGAGTCTGGGCAGAAAGCATGCCTGTCCTGAGCCTTTGGGCTCTAGGACACAGCAGCTCCTTGGCCACATGTCCGTGTTGGAGACATGGGCTTGCCAAAATGCGCCTACCCTGAACTCGAGAAACAACTCCCAGAAAGAAGTGGCCATCAAGTACCTGCTTCCTCCAGGATGTGGAAGCTTGGAGGAGGCACGGGGTTTAAGGGGAAGGAGTGGGGACAGTCCCCCAAAGCTCCCTATTCAGTGCACGGGCGGTGTGCAGAGATCCTGTCACCTCTCCTTTCCTGTGGGGAAAGCACTGGCTAAGTCCGCGAGTCCTCCTGAGCGCCAGAGTAAAAGGCCAAGCGATGCCTACCCAGGAGATGTTAGTGTGCATAGAGTGCCATCCTAGGAAACGCACGCTGCTGCACTTTTGTGGCTCTGTCCGCTTAGTTCGGCCTGGCAGGGTGAACCCAGGACGCGAACATGGAGCCGAGGAAAGCAAGGCCCAAGAGGCACCAGCTCTCCCGCAGCTCTTCTTCCCTGACGCGACTGAAGCCTTGCTGAGGAAGCGGCGGCGAAGTGCTGTTCGCTCCAAGGCAAAGCCTCTGCGAAAGCACAGCATTCGCTGAGAAATGATCGGCGGGCTGCTGCTGCTTGCCTGAGCCCAGTCTCCCAGTGGGAGAAATCGCGGTGGGAGAAACCCGCATACAGTGAAAGCCTCTTTGCCTGGGCATCTCCCCTGGGAAAGCACAGCATTCTTTGGGAAATCAGAGTTGGGTTCGGGATGCTGCTGCTGCTTGCCTGAGCTAGTCTCCGCAGCACGGTGGAAGATACCCGCATGGAGAGAAATACCCTTTGCCCTAGCATCCCCTCTGCCTGAGAGAGAAGCATGGTCGCACAGGTCTATCACCGCGCTCACCAGGAGCAAGTGTGGGGAAGGCGCAGCACGCCGCCGCTTGGGATGAGAAGGAGCCCTTGGCCTTGGGGTCGGGAAATGCTCCGGAAGCAGAATAGCCTGCCATTGCACAAACAGCAGGCCAGTGGCAAGACAAGTGTCACCCACTCCCTGTGCGGAGAGATCGAAGCCTGGCTGCTATGGAGACACGAGGGGACGACTAGGGCAGGGGCACGGGCTCCACTCTGAGGAAGGAGTCTGGGCAGATGGCAGGCCTGTCCTGTGCCTCTGGTCCCAAGGGGAGAACATCTCCTAGGCCACCTGTCCCAAGGGCAGTCGGGCTTGCCCCCAGGTGCCATACCCGGAACTCGCAGAAACAACCCCATGGAGAAACGGGCAGTCAGATGCCGTCTTCCACCAAGATGTGGCAGTGTTGTGGGTGGCAGGGGGTGTGCCTGGTAAGGAGTGGAGACAGTCCCCCACAGTTCCCCATCCCAGAGCACGGGCCCTGTGCAGGGATCCTGTCGCCTCCTCTCTCCTGTGGTGAAGGCACTGGCCTAGACCCTGAGTCTGCCTGAGAGTCGGAGGAAAAGGCAAAGCCTTACCTACGCCAGGAGTTGGTAATGGGCAAAGAGTACCATGCTAGGCCACGCACGCTGCTGCAGGGTTGTGACTGTGTCTGCTTAGTTTGGCTTAGCAAGGTGAACCCCGGGCGCGAACTGGGAGCCCGGGAATACAAGGCCCAAGAGGCACCAGCTCTCCTGCGGCTCTTCATCCCTGCCGCGACATAGCGAACGACGAAAGTCTTGCTGAGGAAGCAGCAGCGAAGTGCGGTTCGCGCCAAGCTGGCAACCTCTGCGAAAGCATAGCATTCGCTGGGAAATCAGAGATTGTTCTGTGGGCTGCTTTTGCTACTTGCCTTAGCCTAGTATTCGCAGCACGATGGGAGAAACCCGCATAGAGCGAAAGCCTCTTTGCCGGGGCATCCCCTATGGGAAAGCACAGCATCCTTGGGAAATCAGAGACTGTTCTGTGGGATGCTGCCTGCTGCTTGCCAGAGCTGGTCTCCACAGCACGGTGTAATAAACCCGCATGGAAAGAAATCCTCTTTGCCTGGGCATCCCCTCTGGGAGAGCACAGCATTCTATTGGAAATCAGAGTCGGGTCTGTGGGATGCTGCCTGCTGCTTGCCGGAGCTAGTTTCCACAGCATGGTGTAATAAACCCGCATGGAGCGAAATCCTCTTTGCCTGGGCATCCCCTCTGCCTGAGAGAGAAGCGCGGTGGCGCCTGTGAAAAGAGCCTTAAGGAAAAAGACACCTCTGTCACTGCAGAGCGACGGAAGCCTGGCTGCTAAGGAGACACGAGGGGAAGATTAGGGCAGGGGAATGGGCTCCACTCTGAGGAAGGAGTCTGGGCAGAAAGCATGCCTGTCCTGTACCTATGGTCCCAAGGGGACCGCATCACCTTGGCCACCTGTCCCGTCGGCAGTCGGGCTTGCTCCCATGTGCCATACCCGGAACTCGCAGAAACAACCCCACGAGAAACGGGCAGTCGGATGCCGTCTTCCAACAAGATGGAGTGGAGACAGTCCCCCACAGTTACCCATCCAGAGCACGGGCCGTGTGCAGGGATCCTGTCGCCTCCTGTCTCCTGTGGTGAAGGCACTGGCCTAGACCCCGAGTCTGCCTGAGCGCTGGAGCAAAAGGCAAAGCCTTACCTACGCCAAGAGATGGTAATAAACATAGAGTGCCATGCTAGGCCATGCACGCTGCTGCAGGGTTCTGACTGTGTCTGCTTTGTTCGGCATAGCAAGGTGAACCCCGGGCGCGAAATAGGAGCACGGGAATGCAAGGCACAAGAGGCACCAGCTCTCCCGCGGCTCTTCATCCCTGCCGCGACAGAGCGAACGACCAAAGCCTTGCTGAGGAAGCAGCAGCGAAGTGCGGTTCGCACCAAGCTGAAAACTTCTGCAAAAGCATAGCAGTCGCTGGGAAATCAGAGTTGGTTCTGTGGGCTGTTTTTTTGCTTGCCTTAGGCTAGTGTTCGCAGCACGATGGGAGAAACCCGCATAGAGCGAAGGCCTCATTGCCGGGGCATCCCCTCTGGGAAAGCACAGCATTCTATTGGAAATCAGAGTCGGGTCTGTGGGATGCTGCCTGCTGCTTGCCGGAGCTAGTTTCCACAGCATGGTGTAATAAACCCGCATGGAGCGAAATCCTCTTTGCCTGGGCATCCCCTCTGCCTGAGAGAGAGGCGCGGTGGCGCCTGTGGAAAGAGCCTTAAGGAAAGGGACACGTCTGTCACGGCAGAGCGAGGAAAGCCTGGCTGCTAAGGAGACACGAGGGGAAGATTAGGGCAGGGGAAAGGGCTCCACTCTGAGGAAGGAGTCTGGGCAGAAAGCATGCCTGTCCTGAGCCTTTGGGCTCAAGGAGACAGCAGGTCCTTGGCCACCTATCCGTGGTGGAGACATGGGCTTGCCACCAGGCGCCTACCCTGAACTCGAGAAACAACTCCCAGAAAGAACTGGCCATCAGATGCCGGCTTCCTCCAGGATGTGGAAGCTTGGAGGAGGCACGGGGTTTAAGGGGTAGGAGTGGGGACAGTCCCCCAAAGCTCCCTATTCAGTGCACGGACGGTGTGCAGGGATCCTGTCACCTCTCCTTTCCTGTGGGGAAAGCACTGCTAAGTCCGCGAGTCCTCCTGAGCGCCAGAGTAAAAGGCCAAGCGATGCCTTCCTGGGAGATGTTTGTGTGCATAGAGTGCCATCCTAGGCTACGCACGCTACTGCACTTTTGTGGCTCTGTCTGCTTAGTTCGGCCTGGCAGGGTGAACCCAGGACGTGAACATGGAGCCCGGGAAAGGAAGACAGAAGAGGTACCAGCTCTACCACAGCTCTTCTTCCCTGACGAAACGGAAGCCTTGCTGAGGAAGCAGCGGCGAAGTGCTGTTCGCTCCAAGGCAAAGCCTCTGCGAATGCACAGCATTCGCTGAGAAATGTTTGGCGGGCTTCTGCTGCTTGCCTGAGCTCAGTCTCCCAGTGGGAGAAATGGCAGTGGGAGAAACCCGCATAGAGCGAAAGCCTCTTTGCCGTAGCAGTCCCTCTGGGAAAGCACAGCATTCTTTGGGAAATCAGAGTCGGGTCTGTGGGATGCGGCCTGCTGCTTGCCAGAGCTGGTCTCCACAGCACGGTGTAATAAACCCGCATGGAGCGAAATCCTCTTTGCCTGGGCATCCCCTCTGCCTGAGAGAGAAGCGCGGTGGCGCCTGTGGAAAGAGCCTTAAGGAAAGGGACACGTCTGTCACGGCAGAGCGACGGAAGCCTGGCTGTTAAGGAGACACGAGGGGAAGATTAAGGCAGCGGAAAGGGCTCCACTCTGTTGAAGGATCTGGGCAGAAGGCAGGCCTGTCCTTTCCCTTGGTCCCAAGGGGACCGCATCACCTTGGCCACCTGTCCCGTCGGCAGTCGGGCTTGCTCCCAGGTGCCATACCCGGAATTCGCAGAAACAACCCCATGGAGAAACGGGAAGTCAGATGCCGTCTTCCAACAAGATGTGGCAGTGTTGTGGGTGGCAGGGTTTGTGCCTGGTAGGAAGTGGAGACAGTGCCCCACAGTTCCCCATCCCAGTGCACGGGCCATGTGCAGGGATCCTGTCGCCTCCTGTCTCCTGTGGTGAAGGCACTGGCCTAGACCCCGAGTCTGCCTGAGCGCCGGAGCAAAAGGCAAAGCCTTACCTACGCCAAGAGATGGGAATAGGCATAGAGTGCCATGCTAGGTCACGCACGCTGCTGCAGGGTTGTGACTGTGTCTGCTTTGTTCGGCATAGCAAGGTGAACCCCGGGCGCGAAATAGGAGCCCGGGAATGCAAGGCCCAAGAGGCACCAGCTCTCCCGCGGCTCTTCATCCCTGCCGCGACAGAGCGAATGACCAAAGCCTTGCTGAGGAAGCAGCAGCGAAGTGCGGTTCGCACCAAGCTGAAAACTTCTGCAAAAGCATAGCAGTCGCTGGGAAATCAGAGTTGGTTCTGTGGGCTGCTTTTGTTGCTTGCCTTAGGCTATTGTTCGCAGCACGATGGGAGAAACCCGCATAGAGAGAAAGCCTCATTGCCCGGGCATACCCTCTGGGAGAGCACAGCATTCTATTGGAAATCAGAGTCGAGTCTGTGGGATGCTGCCTGCTGCTTGCCGGAGCTAGTCTCCACAGCACGGTGTAATAAACCCGCATGGAAAGAAATCCTCTTTGCCTGGGCATCCCCTCTGGGAGAGCACAGCATTCTATTGGAAATCAGAGTCGGGTCTGTGGGATGCTGCCTGCTGCTTGCCGGAGCTAGTTTCCACAGCATGGTGTAATAAACCCGCATGGAGCGAAATCCTCTTTGCCTGGGCATCCCCTCTGCCTGAGAGAGAAGCGCGGTGGCGCCTGTGGAAAGAGCCTTAAGGAAAGGGACACTTCTGTCACGGCAGAGCGAGGAAAGATGGCTGCTAAGGAGACACGAGGGGAAGATTAGGGCAGGGGAAAGGGCTCCACTCTGAGGAAGGAGTCTGGGCAGAAAGCATGCCTGTCCTGAGCCTTTGGGCTCTAGGACACAGCAGCTCCTTGGCCACATGTCCGTGTTGGAGACATGGGCTTGCCAAAATGCGCCTACCCTGAACTCGAGAAACAACTCCCAGAAAGAAGTGGCCATCAAGTACCTGCTTCCTCCAGGATGTGGAAGCTTGGAGGAGGCACGGGGTTTAAGGGGAAGGAGTGGGGACAGTCCCCCAAAGCTCCCTATTCAGTGCACGGGCGGTGTGCAGAGATCCTGTCACCTCTCCTTTCCTGTGGGGAAAGCACTGGCTAAGTCCGCGAGTCCTCCTGAGCGCCAGAGTAAAAGGCCAAGCGATGCCTACCCAGGAGATGTTAGTGTGCATAGAGTGCCATCCTAGGAAACGCACGCTGCTGCACTTTTGTGGCTCTGTCCGCTTAGTTCGGCCTGGCAGGGTGAACCCAGGACGCGAACATGGAGCCGAGGAAAGCAAGGCCCAAGAGGCACCAGCTCTCCCGCAGCTCTTCTTCCCTGACGCGACTGAAGCCTTGCTGAGGAAGCGGCGGCGAAGTGCTGTTCGCTCCAAGGCAAAGCCTCTGCGAAAGCACAGCATTCGCTGAGAAATGATCGGCGGGCTGCTGCTGCTTGCCTGAGCCCAGTCTCCCAGTGGGAGAAATCGCGGTGGGAGAAACCCGCATACAGTGAAAGCCTCTTTGCCTGGGCATCTCCCCTGGGAAAGCACAGCATTCTTTGGGAAATCAGAGTTGGGTTCGGGATGCTGCTGCTGCTTGCCTGAGCTAGTCTCCACAGCACGGTGGAAGATACCCGCATGGAGAGAAATACCCTTTGCCCTAGCATCCCCTCTGCCTGAGAGAGAAGCATGGTCGCACAGGTCTATCACCGCGCTCACCAGGAGCAAGTGTGGGGAAGGCGCAGCACGCCGCCGCTTGGGATGAGAAGGAGCCCTTGGCCTTGGGGTCGGGAAATGCTCCGGAAGCAGAATAGCCTGCCATTGCACAAACAGCAGGCCAGTGGCAAGACAAGTGTCACCCACTCCCTGTGCGGAGAGATCGAAGCCTGGCTGCTATGGAGACACGAGGGGACGACTAGGGCAGGGGCACGGGCTCCACTCTGAGGAAGGAGTCTGGGCAGATGGCAGGCCTGTCCTGTGCCTCTGGTCCCAAGGGGAGAACATCTCCTAGGCCACCTGTCCCAAGGGCAGTCGGGCTTGCCCCCAGGTGCCATACCCGGAACTCGCAGAAACAACCCCATGGAGAAACGGGCAGTCAGATGCCGTCTTCCACCAAGATGTGGCAGTGTTGTGGGTGGCAGGGGGTGTGCCTGGTAAGGAGTGGAGACAGTCCCCCACAGTTCCCCATCCCAGAGCACGGGCCCTGTGCAGGGATCCTGTCGCCTCCTCTCTCCTGTGGTGAAGGCACTGGCCTAGACCCTGAGTCTGCCTGAGAGTCGGAGGAAAAGGCAAAGCCTTACCTACGCCAGGAGTTGGTAATGGGCAAAGAGTACCATGCTAGGCCACGCATGCTGCTGCAGGGTTGTGACTGTGTCTGCTTAGTTTGGCTTAGCAAGGTGAACCCCGGGCGCGAACTGGGAGCCCGGGAATACAAGGCCCAAGAGGCACCAGCTCTCCTGCGGCTCTTCATCCCTGCCGCGACATAGCGAACGACGAAAGTCTTGCTGAGGAAGCAGCAGCGAAGTGCGGTTCGCGCCAAGCTGGCAACCTCTGCGAAAGCATAGCATTCGCTGGGAAATCAGAGATTGTTCTGTGGGCTGCTTTTGCTACTTGCCTTAGCCTAGTATTCGCAGCACGATGGGAGAAACCCGCATAGAGCGAAAGCCTCTTTGCCGGGGCATCCCCTATGGGAAAGCACAGCATCCTTGGGAAATCAGAGACTGTTCTGTGGGATGCTGCCTGCTGCTTGCCAGAGCTGGTCTCCAAAGCACGGTGTAATAAACCCGCATGGAGCGAAATCCTCTTTGCCTGGGCATCCCCTCTGCCTGAGAGAGAAGCGCGGTGTCGCCTGTGGAAAGAGCCTTAAGGAAAAAGACACCTCTGTCACTGCAGAGCGACGGAAGCCTGGCTGCTAAGGAGACACGAGGGGAAGATTAGGGCAGGGGAATGGGCTCCACTCTGAGGAAGGAGTCTGGGCAGAAAGCATGCCTGTCCTGTACCTATGGTCCCAAGGGGACCGCATCACCTTGGCCACCTGTCCCGTCGGCAGTCGGGCTTGCTCCCATGTGCCATACCCGGAACTCGCAGAAACAACCCCACGAGAAACGGGCAGTCGGATGCCGTCTTCCAACAAGATGGAGTGGAGACAGTCCCCCACAGTTACCCATCCAGAGCACGGGCCGTGTGCAGGGATCCTGTCGCCTCCTGTCTCCTGTGGTGAAGGCACTGGCCTAGACCCCGAGTCTGCCTGAGCGCTGGAGCAAAAGGCAAAGCCTTACCTACGCCAAGAGATGGTAATAAACATAGAGTGCCATGCTAGGCCATGCACGCTGCTGCAGGGTTCTGACTGTGTCTGCTTTGTTCGGCATAGCAAGGTGAACCCCGGGCGCGAAATAGGAGCACGGGAATGCAAGGCACAAGAGGCACCAGCTCTCCCGCGGCTCTTCATCCCTGCCGCGACAGAGCGAACGACCAAAGCCTTGCTGAGGAAGCAGCAGCGAAGTGCGGTTCGCACCAAGCTGAAAACTTCTGCAAAAGCATAGCAGTCGCTGGGAAATCAGAGTTGGTTCTGTGGGCTGTTTTTTTGCTTGCCTTAGGCTAGTGTTCGCAGCACGATGGGAGAAACCCGCATAGAGCGAAGGCCTCATTGCCGGGGCATCCCCTCTGGGAAAGCACAGCATTCTATTGGAAATCAGAGTCGGGTCTGTGGGATGCTGCCTGCTGCTTGCCGGAGCTAGTTTCCACAGCATGGTGTAATAAACCCGCATGGAGCGAAATCCTCTTTGCCTGGGCATCCCCTCTGCCTGAGAGAGAGGCGCGGTGGCGCCTGTGGAAAGAGCCTTAAGGAAAGGGACACGTCTGTCACGGCAGAGCGAGGAAAGCCTGGCTGCTAAGGAGACACGAGGGGAAGATTAGGGCAGGGGAAAGGGCTCCACTCTGAGGAAGGAGTCTGGGCAGAAAGCATGCCTGTCCTGAGCCTTTGGGCTCAAGGAGACAGCAGGTCCTTGGCCACCTATCCGTGGTGGAGACATGGGCTTGCCACCAGGCGCCTACCCTGAACTCGAGAAACAACTCCCAGAAAGAACTGGCCATCAGATGCCGGCTTCCTCCAGGATGTGGAAGCTTGGAGGAGGCACGGGGTTTAAGGGGTAGGAGTGGGGACAGTCCCCCAAAGCTCCCTATTCAGTGCACGGACGGTGTGCAGGGATCCTGTCACCTCTCCTTTCCTGTGGGGAAAGCACTGCTAAGTCCGCGAGTCCTCCTGAGCGCCAGAGTAAAAGGCCAAGCGATGCCTTCCCGGGAGATGTTTGTGTGCATAGAGTGCCATCCTAGGCTACGCACGCTACTGCACTTTTGTGGCTCTGTCTGCTTAGTTCGGCCTGGCAGGGTGAACCCAGGACGTGAACATGGAGCCCGGGAAAGGAAGACAGAAGAGGTACTAGCTCTACCTCAGCTCTTCTTCCCTGACGAAACGGAAGCCTTGCTGAGGAAGCAGCGGCGAAGTGCTGTTCGCTCCAAGGCAAAGCCTCTGCGAATGCACAGCATTCGCTGAGAAATGTTTGGCGGGCTTCTGCTGCTTGCCTGAGCTCAGACTCCCAGTGGGATAAATGGCAGTGGGAGAAACCCGCATAGAGCGAAAGCCTCTTTGCCGTAGCAGTCCCTCTGGGAAAGCACAGCATTCTTTGGGAAATCAGAGTCGGGTCTGTGGGATGCGGCCTGCTGCTTGCCAGAGCTGGTCTCCACAGCACGGTGTAATAAACCCGCATGGAGCGAAATCCTCTTTGCCTGGGCATCCCCTCTGCCTGAGAGAGAAGCGCGGTGGCGCCTGTGGAAAGAGCCTTAAGGTAAGGGACACGTCTGTCACGGCAGAGCGACGGAAGCCTGGCTGTTAAGGAGACACGAGGGGAAGATTAAGGCAGCGGAAAGGGCTCCACTCTGTTGAAGGATCTGGGCAGAAGGCAGGCCTGTCCTTTCCCTTGGTCCCAAGGGGACCGCATCACCTTGGCCACCTGTCCCGTCGGCAGTCGGGCTTGCTCCCAGGTGCCATACCCGGAATTCGCAGAAACAACCCCATGGAGAAACGGGAAGTCAGATGCCGTCTTCCAACAAGATGTGGCAGTGTTGTGGGTGGCAGGGTTTGTGCCTGGTAAGAAGTGGAGACAGTGCCCCACAGTTCCCCATCCCAGTGCACGGGCCATGTGCAGGGATCCTGTCGCCTCCTGTCTCCTGTGGTGAAGGCACTGGCCTAGACCCCGAGTCTGCCTGAGCGCCGGAGCAAAAGGCAAAGCATTACATACGCCAAGAGATGGGAATAGGCATAGAGTGCCATGCTAGGTCACGCACGCTGCTGCAGGGTTGTGACTGTGTCTGCTTTGTTCGGCATAGCAAGGTGAACCCCGGGCGCGAAATAGGAGCCCGGGAATGCAAGGCCCAAGAGGCACCAGCTCTCCCGCGGCTCTTCATCCCTGCCGCGACAGAGCGAATGACCAAAGCCTTGCTGAGGAAGCAGCAGCGAAGTGCGGTTCGCACCAAGCTGAAAACTTCTGCAAAAGCATAGCAGTCGCTGGGAAATCAGAGTTGGTTCTGTGGGCTGCTTTTGTTGCTTGCCTTAGGCTATTGTTCGCAGCACGATGGGAGAAACCCGCATAGAGAGAAAGCCTCATTGCCCGGGCATACCCTCTGGGAGAGCACAGCATTCTATTGGAAATCAGAGTCGAGTCTGTGGGATGCTGCCTGCTGCTTGCCGGAGCTAGTCTCCACAGCACGGTGTAATAAACCCGCATGGAAAGAAATCCTCTTTGCCTGGGCATCCCCTCTGGGAGAGCACAGCATTCTATTGGAAATCAGAGTCGGGTCTGTGGGATGCTGCCTGCTGCTTGCCGGAGCTAGTTTCCACAGCATGGTGTAATAAACCCGCATGGAGCGAAATCCTCTTTGCCTGGGCATCCCCTCTGCCTGAGAGAGAAGCGCGGTGGCGCCTGTGGAAAGAGCCTTAAGGAAAGGGACACTTCTGTCACGGCAGAGCGAGGAAAGATGGCTGCTAAGGAGACACGAGGGGAAGATTAGGGCAGGGGAAAGGGCTCCACTCTGAGGAAGGAGTCTGGGCAGAAAGCATGCCTGTCCTGAGCCTTTGGGCTCTAGGACACAGCAGCTCCTTGGCCACATGTCCGTGTTGGAGACATGGGCTTGCCAAAATGCGCCTACCCTGAACTCGAGAAACAACTACCAGAAAGAAGTGGCCATCAAGTACCTGCTTCCTCCAGGATGTGGAAGCTTGGAGGAGGCACGAGGTTTAAGGGGAAGGAGTGGGGACAATCCCCCAAAGCTCCCTATTCAGTGCACGGGCGGTGTGCAGAGATCCTGTCACCTCTCCTTTCCTGTGGGGAAAGCACTGGCTAAGTCCGCGAGTCCTCCTGAGCGCCAGAGTAAAAGGCCAAGCGATGCCTACCCAGGAGATGTTAGTGTGCATAGAGTGCCATCCTAGGAAACGCACGCTGCTGCACTTTTGTGGCTCTGTCCGCTTAGTTCGGCCTGGCAGGGTGAACCCAGGACGCGAACATGGAGCCGAGGAAAGCAAGGCCCAAGAGGCACCAGCTCTCCCGCAGCTCTTCTTCCCTGACGCGACTGAAGCCTTGCTGAGGAAGCGGCGGCGAAGTGCTGTTCGCTCCAAGGCAAAGCCTCTGCGAAAGCACAGCATTCGCTGAGAAATGATCGGCGGGCTGCTGCTGCTTGCCTGAGCCCAGTCTCCCAGTGGGAGAAATCGCGGTGGGAGAAACCCGCATACAGTGAAAGCCTCTTTGCCTGGGCATCTCCCCTGGGAAAGCACAGCATTCTTTGGGAAATCAGAGTTGGGTTCGGGATGCTGCTGCTGCTTGCCTGAGCTAGTCTCCGCAGCACGGTGGAAGATACCCGCATGGAGAGAAATACCCTTTGCCCTAGCATCCCCTCTGCCTGAGAGAGAAGCATGGTCGCACAAGTCTATCACCGCGCTCACCAGGAGCAAGTGTGGGGAAGGCGCAGCACGCCGCCGCTTGGGATGAGAAGGAGCCCTTGGCCTTGGGGTCGGGAAACGCTCCGGAAGCAGAATAGCCTGCCATTGCACAAACAGCAGGCCAGTGGCAAGACAAGTGTCACCCACTCCCTGTGCGGAGAGATCAAAGCCTGGCTGCTAAGGACACACGAGGGGACGACTAGGGCAGGGGCACGTGCTCCACTCTGAGGAAGAAGTCTGGGCAGATGGCAGGCCTGTCCTGTGCCTCTGGTCCCAAGGGGAGAACATCTCCTAGGCCACCTGTCCCAAGGGCAGTCGGGCTTGCCCCCAGGTGCCATACCCGGAACGCGCAAAAACAACCCCATGGAGAAACGGGCAGTCAGATGCCGTCTTCCACCAAGATGTGGCAGTGTTGTGGGTGGCATGGGGTGTGCCTGGTAAGGAGTGGAGACAGTCCCCCACAGTTCCCCATCCCAGAGCACGGGCCCTGTGCAGGGATCCTGTCGCCTCCTCTCTCCTGTGGTGAAGGCACTGGCCTAGACCCTGAGTCTGCCTGAGAGTCGGAGGAAAAGGCAAAGCCTTACCTACGCCAGGAGTTGGTAATGGGCAAAGAGTACCATGCTAGGCCACGCATGCTGCTGCAGGGTTGTGACTGTGTCTGCTTAGTTCGGCTTAGCAAGGTGAACCCCGGGCGCGAACTGGGAGCCCGGGAATACAAGGCCCAAGAGGCACCAGCTCTCCTGCGGCTCTTCATCCCTGCCGCAACATAGCGAACGACGAAAGTCTTGCTGAGGAAGCAGCAGCGAAGTGCGGTTCGCGCCAAGCTGGCAACCTCTGCGAAAGCATAGCATTCGCTGGGAAATCAGAGATTGTTCTGTGGGCTGCTTTTGCTACTTGCCTTAGCCTAGTATTCGCAGCACGATGGGAGAAACCCGCATAGAGCGAAAGCCTCTTTGCCGGGGCATCCCTTATGGGAAAGCACAGCATCCTTGGGAAATCAGAGACTGTTCTGTGGGATGCTGCCTGCTGCTTGCCAGAGCTGGTCTCCAAAGCACGGTGTAATAAACCCGCATGGAGCGAAATCCTCTTTGCCTGGGCATCCCCTCTGCCTGAGAGAGAAGCGCGGTGGCGCCTGTGGAAAGAGCCTTAAGGAAAAAGACACCTCTGTCACTGCAGAGCGACGGAAGCCTGGCTGCTAAGGAGACACGAGGGGAAGATTAGGGCAGGGGAATGGGCTCCACTCTGAGGAAGGAGTCTGGGCAGAAAGCATGCCTGTCCTGTACCTATGGTCCCAAGGGGACCGCATCACCTTGGCCACCTGTCCCGTCGGCAGTCGGGCTTGCTCCCATGTGCCATACCCGGAACTCGCAGAAACAACCCCACGAGAAACGGGCAGTCGGATGCCGTCTTCCAACAAGATGGAGTGGAGACAGTCCCCCACAGTTACCCATCCAGAGCACGGGCCGTGTGCAGGGATCCTGTCGCCTCTGTCTCCTGTGGTGAAGGCACTGGCCTAGACCCCGAGTCTGCCTGAGCGCCGGAGCAAAAGGCAAAGCCTTACCTACGCCAAGAGATGGGAATAGGCATAGAGTGCCATGATAGGCCATGCACGCTGCTGCAGGGTTCTGACTGTGACTGCTTTGTTCGGCATAGCAAGGTGAACCCCGGGCGCGAAATAGGAGCACGGGAATGCAAGGCACAAGAGGCACCAGCTCTCCCGCGGCTCTTCATCCCTGCCGCGACAGAGCGAACGACCAAAGCCTTGCTGAGGAAGCAGCAGCGAAGTGCGGTTCGCACCAAGCTGAAAACTTCTGCAAAAGCATAGCAGTCGCTGGGAAATCAGAGTTGGTTCTGTGGGCTGTTTTTTTGCTTGCCTTAGGCTAGTGTTCACAGCACGATGGGAGAAACCCGCATAGAGCGAAGGCCTCATTGCCGGGGCATCCCCTCTGGGAAAGCACAGCATTCTATTGGAAATCAGAGTCGGGTCTGTGGGATGTTGCCTGCTGCTTGCCGGAGCTAGTTTCCACAGCATGGTGTAATAAACCCGCATGGAGCGAAATCCTCTTTGCCTGGGCATCCCCTCTGCCTGAGAGAGAGGCGCGGTGGCGCCTGTGGAAAGAGCCTTAAGGAAAGGGACACGTCTGTCACGGCAGAGCGAGGAAAGCCTGGCTGCTAAGGAGACACGAGGGGAAGATTAGGGCAGGGGAAAGGGCTCCACTCTGAGGAAGGAGTCTGGGCAGAAAGCATGCCTGTCCTGAGCCTTTGGGCTCAAGGAGACAGCAGGTCCTTGGCCACCTATCCGTGGTGGAGACATGGGCTTGCCACCAGGCGCCTACCCTGAACTCGAGAAACAACTCCCAGAAAGAACTGGCCATCAGATGCCGGCTTCCTCCAGGATGTGGAAGCTTGGAGGAGGCACGGGGTTTAAGGGGTAGGAGTGGGGACAGTCCCCCAAAGCTCCCTATTCAGTGCACGGACAGTGTGCAGGGATCCTGTCACCTCTCCTTTCCTGTGGGGAAAGCACTGCTAAGTCCGCGAGTCCTCCGGAGCGCCAGAGTAAAAGGCCAAGCGATGCCTACCCGGGAGATGTTTGTGTGCATAGAGTGCCATCCTAGGCTACGCACGCTACTGCACTTTTGTGGCTCTGTCTGCTTAGTTCGGCCTGGCAGGGTGAACCCAGGACGTGAACATGGAGCCCGGGAAAGGAAGACAGAAGAGGTACCAGCTCTACCACAGCTCTTCTTCCCTGACGAAACGGAAGCCTTGCTGAGGAAGCAGCGGCGAAGTGCTGTTCACTCCAAGGCAAAGCCTCTGCGAATGCACAGCATTCACTGAGAAATGTTTGGCGGGCTTCTGCTGCTTGCCTGAGCTCAGTCTCCCAGTGGGAGAAATGGCAGTGGGAGAAACCCGCATAGAGCGAAAGCCTCTTTGCCGTAGCAGTCCCTCTGGGAAAGCACAGCATTCTTTGGGAAATCAGAGTCGGGTCTGTGGGATGCGGCCTGCTGCTTGCCAGAGCTGGTCTCCACAGCACGGTGTAATAAACCCGCATGGAGCGAAATCCTCTTTGCCTGGGCATCCCCTCTGCCTGAGAGAGAAGCGCGGTGGCGCCTGTGGAAAGAGCCTTAAGGAAAGGGACACGTCTGTCACGGCAGAGCGACGGAAGCCTGGCTGTTAAGGAGACACGAGGGGAAGATTAAGGCAGCGGAAAGGGCTCCACTCTGTTGAAGGATCTGGGCAGAAGGCAGGCCTGTCCTTTCCCTTGGTCCCAAGGGGACCGCATCACCTTGGCCACCTGTCCCGTCGGCAGTCGGGCTTGCTCCCAGGTTCCATACCCGGAATTCACAGAAACAACCCCATGGAGAAACGGGAAGTCAGATGCCGTCTTCCAACAAGATGTGGCAGTGTTGTGGGTGGCAGGGTTTGTGCCTGGTAAGAAGTGGAGACAGTGCCCCACAGTTCCCCATCCCAGTGCACGGGCCATGTGCAGGGATCCTGTCGCCTCCTGTCTCCTGTGGTGAAGGCACTGGCCTAGACCCCGAGTCTGCCTGAGCGCCGGAGCAAAAGGCAAAGCCTTACCTACGCCAAGAGATGGGAATAGGCATAGAGTGCCATGCTAGGTCACGCACGCTGCTGCAGGGTTGTGACTGTGTCTGCTTTGTTCGGCATAGCAAGGTGAACCCCGGGCGCGAAATAGGAGCCCGGGAATGCAAGGCCCAAGAGGCACCAGCTCTCCCGCGGCTCTTCATCCCTGCCGCGACAGAGCGAATGACCAAAGCCTTGCTGAGGAAGCAGCAGCGAAGTGCGGTTCGCACCAAGCTGAAAACTTCTGCAAAAGCATAGCAGTCGCTGGGAAATCAGAGTTGGTTCTGTGGGCTGCTTTTGTTGCTTGCCTTAGGCTATTGTTCGCAGCACGATGGGAGAAACCCGCATAGAGAGAAAGCCTCATTGCCCGGGTATACCCTCTGGGAGAGCACAGCATTCTATTGGAAATCAGAGTCGGGTCTGTGGGATGCTGCCTGCTGCTTGCCGGAGCTAGTCTCCACAGCACGGTGTAATAAACCCGCATGGAGCGAAATCCTCTTTGCCTGGGCATCCCCTCTGCCTGAGAGAGAAGCGCGGTGGCGCCTGTGGAAAGAGCCTTAAGGAAAGGGACACTTCTGTCACGGCAGAGCGAGGAAAGATGGCTGCTAAGGAGACACGAGGGGAAGATTAGGGCAGGGGAAAGGGCTCCACTCTGAGGAAGGAGTCTGGGCAGAAAGCATGCCTGTCCTGAGCCTTTGGGCTCTAGGACACAGCAGCTCCTTGGCCACATGTCCGTGTTGGAGACATGGGCTTGCCAAAATGCGCCTACCCTGAACTCGAGAAACAACTCCCAGAAAGAAGTGGCCATCAAGTACCTGCTTCCTCCAGGATGTGGAAGCTTGGAGGAGGCACGGGGTTTAAGGGGAAGGAGTGGGGACAGTCCCCCAAAGCTCCCTATTCAGTGCACGGGCGGTGTGCAGAGATCCTGTCACCTCTCCTTTCCTGTGGGGAAAGCACTGGCTAAGTCCGCGAGTCCTCCTGAGCGCCAGAGTAAAAGGCCAACCGATGCCTACCCGGGAGATGTTAGTGTGCATAGAGTGCCATCCTAGGAAACGCACGCTGCTGCACTTTTGTGGCTCTGTCCGCTTAGTTCGGCCTGGCAGGGTGAACCCAGGACGCGAACATGGAGCCGAGGAAAGCAAGGCCCAAGAGGCACCAGCTCTCCCGCAGCTCTTCTTCCCTGACGCGACTGAAGACTTGCTGAGGAAGCGGCGGCGAAGTGCTGTTCGCTCCAAGGCAAAGCCTCTGCGAAAGCACAGCATTCGCTGAGAAATGATCGGCAGGCTGCTGCTGCTTGCCTGAGCCCAGTCTCCCAGTGGGAGAAATCGCGGTGGGAGAAACCCGCATACAGTGAAAGCCTCTTTGCCTGGGCATCTCCCCTGGGAAAGCACAGCATTCTTTGGGAAATCAGAGTTGGGTTCGGGATGCTGCTGCTGCTTGCCTGAGCTAGTCTCTGCAGCACGGTGGAAGATACCCGCATGGAGAGAAATACCCTTTGCCCTAGCATCCCCTCTGCCTGAGAGAGAAGCATGGTCGCACAGGTCTATCACCGCGCTCACCAGGAGCAAGTGTGGGGAAGGCGCAGCACGCCGCCGCTTGGGATGAGAAGGAGCCCTTGGCCTTGGGGTCGGGAAATGCTCCGGAAGCAGAATAGCCTGCCATTGCACAAACAGCAGGCCAGTGGCAAGACAAGTGTCACCCACTCCCTGTGCGGAGAGATCGAAGCCTGGCTGCTATGGAGACACGAGGGGACGACTAGGGCAGGGGCACGGGCTCCACTCTGAGGAAGGAGTCTGGGCAGATGGCAGGCCTGTCCTGTGCCTCTGGTCCCAAGGGGAGAACATCTCCTAGGCCACCTGTCCCAAGGGCAGTCGGGCTTGCCCCCAGGTGCCATACCCGGAACTCGCAGAAACAACCCCATGGAGAAACGGGCAGTCAGATGCCGTCTTCCACCAAGATGTGGCAGTGTTGTGGGTGGCAGGGGGTGTGCCTGGTAAGGAGTGGAGACAGTCCCCCACAGTTCCCCATCCCAGAGCACGGGCCCTGTGCAGGGATCCTGTCGCCTCCTCTCTCCTGTGGTGAAGGCACTGGCCTAGACCCTGAGTCTGCCTGAGAGTCGGAGGAAAAGGCAAAGCCTTACCTACGCCAGGAGTTGGTAATGGGCAAAGAGTACCATGCTAGGCCACGCACGCTGCTGCAGGGTTGTGACTGTGTCTGCTTAGTTTGGCTTAGCAAGGTGAACCCCGGGCGCGAACTGGGAGCCCGGGAATACAAGGCCCAAGAGGCACCAGCTCTCCTGCGGCTCTTCATCCCTGCCGCGACATAGCGAACGACGAAAGTCTTGCTGAGGAAGCAGCAGCGAAGTGCGGTTCGCGCCAAGCTGGCAACCTCTGCGAAAGCATAGCATTCGCTGGGAAATCAGAGATTGTTCTGTGGGCTGCTTTTGCTACTTGCCTTAGCCTAGTATTCGCAGCACGATGGGAGAAACCCGCATAGAGCGAAAGCCTCTTTGCCGGGGCATCCCCTATGGGAAAGCACAGCATCCTTGGGAAATCAGAGACTGTTCTGTGGGATGCTGCCTGCTGCTTGCCAGAGCTGGTCTCCACAGCACGGTGTAATAAACCCGCATGGAAAGAAATCCTCTTTGCCTGGGCATCCCCTCTGGGAGAGCACAGCATTCTATTGGAAATCAGAGTCGGGTCTGTGGGATGCTGCCTGCTGCTTGCCGGAGCTAGTTTCCACAGCATGGTGTAATAAACCCGCATGGAGCGAAATCCTCTTTGCCTGGGCATCCCCTCTGCCTGAGAGAGAAGCGCGGTGGCGCCTGTGAAAAGAGCCTTAAGGAAAAAGACACCTCTGTCACTGCAGAGCGACGGAAGCCTGGCTGCTAAGGAGACACGAGGGGAAGATTAGGGCAGGGGAATGGGCTCCACTCTGAGGAAGGAGTCTGGGCAGAAAGCATGCCTGTCCTGTACCTATGGTCCCAAGGGGACCGCATCACCTTGGCCACCTGTCCCGTCGGCAGTCGGGCTTGCTCCCATGTGCCATACCCGGAACTCGCAGAAACAACCCCACGAGAAACGGGCAGTCGGATGCCGTCTTCCAACAAGATGGAGTGGAGACAGTCCCCCACAGTTACCCATCCAGAGCACGGGCCGTGTGCAGGGATCCTGTCGCCTCCTGTCTCCTGTGGTGAAGGCACTGGCCTAGACCCCGAGTCTGCCTGAGCGCTGGAGCAAAAGGCAAAGCCTTACCTACGCCAAGAGATGGTAATAAACATAGAGTGCCATGCTAGGCCATGCACGCTGCTGCAGGGTTCTGACTGTGTCTGCTTTGTTCGGCATAGCAAGGTGAACCCCGGGCGCGAAATAGGAGCACGGGAATGCAAGGCACAAGAGGCACCAGCTCTCCCGCGGCTCTTCATCCCTGCCGCGACAGAGCGAACGACCAAAGCCTTGCTGAGGAAGCAGCAGCGAAGTGCGGTTCGCACCAAGCTGAAAACTTCTGCAAAAGCATAGCAGTCGCTGGGAAATCAGAGTTGGTTCTGTGGGCTGTTTTTTTGCTTGCCTTAGGCTAGTGTTCACAGCACGATGGGAGAAACCCGCATAGAGCGAAGGCCTCATTGCCGGGGCATCCCCTCTGGGAAAGCACAGCATTCTATTGGAAATCAGAGTCGGGTCTGTGGGATGCTGCCTGCTGCTTGCCGGAGCTAGTTTCCACAGCATGGTGTAATAAACCCGCATGGAGCGAAATCCTCTTTGCCTGGGCATCCCCTCTGCCTGAGAGAGAGGCGCGGTGGCGCCTGTGGAAAGAGCCTTAAGGAAAGGGACACGTCTGTCACGGCAGAGCGAGGAAAGCCTGGCTGCTAAGGAGACACGAGGGGAAGATTAGGGCAGGGGAAAGGGCTCCACTCTGAGGAAGGAGTCTGGGCAGAAAGCATGCCTGTCCTGAGCCTTTGGGCTCAAGGAGACAGCAGGTCCTTGGCCACCTATCCGTGGTGGAGACATGGGCTTGCCACCAGGCGCCTACCCTGAACTCGAGAAACAACTCCCAGAAAGAACTGGCCATCAGATGCCGGCTTCCTCCAGGATGTGGAAGCTTGGAGGAGGCACGGGGTTTAAGGGGTAGGAGTGGGGACAGTCCCCCAAAGCTCCCTATTCAGTGCACGGACGGTGTGCAGGGATCCTGTCACCTCTCCTTTCCTGTGGGGAAAGCACTGCTAAGTCCGCGAGTCCTCCTGAGCGCCAGAGTAAAAGGCCAAGCGATGCCTTCCCGGAAGATGTTTGTGTGCATAGAGTGCCATCCTAGGCTACGCACGCTACTGCACTTTTGTGGCTCTGTCTGCTTAGTTCGGCCTGGCAGGGTGAACCCAGGACGTGAACATGGAGCCCGGGAAAGGAAGACAGAAGAGGTACCAGCTCTACCACAGCTCTTCTTCCCTGACGAAACGGAAGCCTTGCTGAGGAAGCAGCGGCGAAGTGCTGTTCGCTCCAAGGCAAAGCCTCTGCGAATGCACAGCATTCGCTGAGAAATGTTTGGCGGGCTTCTGCTGCTTGCCTGAGCTCAGTCTCCCAGTGGGAGAAATGGCAGTGGGAGAAACCCGCATAGAGCGAAAGCCTCTTTGCCGTAGCAGTCCCTCTGGGAAAGCACAGCATTCTTTGGGAAATCAGAGTCGGGTCTGTGGGATGCGGCCTGCTGCTTGCCAGAGCTGGTCTCCACAGCACGGTGTAATAAACCCGCATGGAGCGAAATCCTCTTTGCCTGGGCATCCCCTCTGCCTGAGAGAGAAGCGCGGTGGCGCCTGTGGAAAGAGCCTTAAGGAAAGGGACACGTCTGTCACGGCAGAGCGACGGAAGCCTGGCTGTTAAGGAGACACGAGGGGAAGATTAAGGCAGCGGAAAGGGCTCCACTCTGTTGAAGGATCTGGGCAGAAGGCAGGCCTGTCCTTTCCCTTGGTCCCAAGGGGACCGCATCACCTTGGCCACCTGTTCCGTCGGCAGTCGGGCTTGCTCCCAGGTGCCATACCCGGAATTCGCAGAAACAACCCCATGGAGAAACGGGAAGTCAGATGCCGTCTTCCAACAAGATGTAGCAGTGTTGTGGGTGGCAGGGTTTGTGCCTGGTAGGAAGTGGAGACAGTGCCCCACAGTTCCCCATCCCAGTGCACGGTCCATGTGCAGGGATCCTGTCGCCTCCTGTCTCCTGTGGTGAAGGCACTGGCCTAGACCCCGAGTCTGCCTGAGCGCCGGAGCAAAAGGCAAAGCCTTACCTACGCCAAGAGATGGGAATAGGCATAGAGTGCCATGCTAGGTCACGCACGCTGCTGCAGGGTTGTGACTGTGTCTGCTTTGTTCGGCATAGCAAGGTGAACCCCGGGCGCGAAATAGGAGCCCGGGAATGCAAGGCCCAAGAGGCACCAGCTCTCCCGCGGCTCTTCATCCCTGCCGCGACAGAGCGAATGACCAAAGCCTTGCTGAGGAAGCAGCAGCGAAGTGCGGTTCGCACCAAGCTGAAAACTTCTGCAAAAGCATAGCAGTCGCTGGGAAATCAGAGTTGGTTCTGTGGGCTGCTTTTGTTGCTTGCCTTAGGCTATTGTTCGCAGCACGATGGGAGAAACCCGCATAGAGAGAAAGCCTCATTGCCCGGGCATACCCTCTGGGAGAGCACAGCATTCTATTGGAAATCAGAGTCGAGTCTGTGGGATGCTGCCTGCTGCTTGCCGGAGCTAGTCTCCACAGCACGGTGTAATAAACCCGCATGGAAAGAAATCCTCTTTGCCTGGGCATCCCCTCTGGGAGAGCACAGCATTCTATTGGAAATCAGAGTCGGGTCTGTGGGATGCTGCCTGCTGCTTGCCGGAGCTAGTTTCCACAGCATGGTGTAATAAACCCGCATGGAGCGAAATCCTCTTTGCCTGGGCATCCCCTCTGCCTGAGAGAGAAGCGCGGTGGCGCCTGTGGAAAGAGCCTTAAGGAAAGGGACACTTCTGTCACGGCAGAGCGAGGAAAGATGGCTGCTAAGGAGACACGAGGGGAAGATTAGGGCAGGGGAAAGGGCTCCACTCTGAGGAAGGAGTCTGGGCAGAAAGCATGCCTGTCCTGAGCCTTTGGGCTCTAGGACACAGCAGCTCCTTGGCCACATGTCCGTGTTGGAGACATGGGCTTGCCAAAATGCGCCTACCCTGAACTCGAGAAACAACTCCCAGAAAGAAGTGGCCATCAAGTACCTGCTTCCTCCAGGATGTGGAAGCTTGGAGGAGGCACGGGGTTTAAGGGGAAGGAGTGGGGACAGTCCCCCAAAGCTCCCTATTCAGTGCACGGGCGGTGTGCAGAGATCCTGTCACCTCTCCTTTCCTGTGGGGAAAGCACTGGCTAAGTCCGCGAGTCCTCCTGAGCGCCAGAGTAAAAGGCCAAGCGATGCCTACCCAGGAGATGTTAGTGTGCATAGAGTGCCATCCTAGGAAACGCACGCTGCTGCACTTTTGTGGCTCTGTCCGCTTAGTTCGGCCTGGCAGGGTGAACCCAGGACGCGAACATGGAGCCGAGGAAAGCAAGGCCCAAGAGGCACCAGCTCTCCCGCAGCTCTTCTTCCCTGACGCGACTGAAGCCTTGCTGAGGAAGCAGCGGCGAAGTGCTGTTCGCTCCAAGGCAAAGCCTCTGCGAAAGCACAGCATTCGCTGAGAAATGATCGGCGGGCTGCTGCTGCTTGCCTGAGCCCAGTCTCCCAGTGGGAGAAATCGCGGTGGGAGAAACCCGCATACAGTGAAAGCCTCTTTGCCTGGGCATCTCCCCTGGGAAAGCACAGCATTCTTTGGGAAATCAGAGTTGGGTTCGGGATGCTGCTGCTGCTTGCCTGAGCTAGTCTCCGCAGCACGGTGGAAGATACCCGCATGGAGAGAAATACCCTTTGCCCTAGCATCCCCTCTGCCTGAGAGAGAAGCATGGTCGCACAGGTCTATCACCGCGCTCACCAGGAGCAAGTGTGGGGAAGGCGCAGCACGCCGCCGCTTGGGATGAGAAGGAGCCCTTGGCCTTGGGGTCGGGAAATGCTCCGGAAGCAGAATAGCCTGCCATTGCACAAACAGCAGGCCAGTGGCAAGACAAGTGTCACCCACTCCCTGTGCGGAGAGATCGAAGCCTGGCTGCTATGGAGACACGAGGGGACGACTAGGGCAGGGGCACGGGCTCCACTCTGAGGAAGGAGTCTGGGCAGATGGCAGGCCTGTCCTGTGCCTCTGGTCCCAAGGGGAGAACATCTCCTAGGCCACCTGTCCCAAGGGCAGTCGGGCTTGCCCCCAGGTGCCATACCCGGAACTCGCAGAAACAACCCCATGGAGAAACGGGCAGTCAGATGCCGTCTTCCACCAAGATGTGGCAGTGTTGTGGGTGGCAGGGGGTGTGCCTGGTAAGGAGTGGAGACAGTCCCCCACAGTTCCCCATCCCAGAGCACGGGCCCTGTGCAGGGATCCTGTCGCCTCCTCTCTCCTGTGGTGAAGGCACTGGCCTAGACCCTGAGTCTGCCTGAGAGTCGGAGGAAAAGGCAAAGCCTTACCTACGCCAGGAGTTGGTAATGGGCAAAGAGTACCATGCTAGGCCACGCACGCTGCTGCAGGGTTGTGACTGTGTCTGCTTAGTTTGGCTTAGCAAGGTGAACCCCGGGCGCGAACTGGGAGCCCGGGAATACAAGGCCCAAGAGGCACCAGCTCTCCTGCGGCTCTTCATCCCTGCCGCGACATAGCGAACGACGAAAGTCTTGCTGAGGAAGCAGCAGCGAAGTGCGGTTCGCGCCAAGCTGGCAACCTCTGCGAAAGCATAGCATTCGCTGGGAAATCAGAGATTGTTCTGTGGGCTGCTTTTGCTACTTGCCTTAGCCTAGTATTCGCAGCACGATGGGAGAAACCCGCATAGAGCGAAAGCCTCTTTGCCAGGGCATCCCCTATGGGAAAGCACAGCATCCTTGGGAAATCAGAGACTGTTCTGTGGGATGCTGCCTGCTGCTTGCCAGAGCTGGTCTCCACAGCACGGTGTAATAAACCCGCATGGAAAGAAATCCTCTTTGCCTGGGCATCCCCTCTGGGAGAGCACAGCATTCTATTGGAAATCAGAGTCGGGTCTGTGGGATGCTGCCTGCTGCTTGCCGGAGCTAGTTTCCACAGCATGGTGTAATAAACCCGCATGGAGCGAAATCCTCTTTGCCTGGGCATCCCCTCTGCCTGAGAGAGAAGCGCGGTGGCGCCTGTGAAAAGAGCCTTAAGGAAAAAGACACCTCTGTCACTGCAGAGCGACGGAAGCCTGGCTGCTAAGGAGACACGAGGGGAAGATTAGGGCAGGGGAATGGGCTCCACTCTGAGGAAGGAGTCTGGGCAGAAAGCATGCCTGTCCTGTACCTATGGTCCCAAGGGGACCGCATCACCTTGGCCACCTGTCCCGTCGGCAGTCGGGCTTGCTCCCATGTGCCATACCCGGAACTCGCAGAAACAACCCCACGAGAAACGGGCAGTCGGATGCCGTCTTCCAACAAGATGGAGTGGAGACAGTCCCCCACAGTTACCCATCCAGAGCACGGGCCGTGTGCAGGGATCCTGTCGCCTCCTGTCTCCTGTGGTGAAGGCACTGGCCTAGACCCCGAGTCTGCCTGAGCGCTGGAGCAAAAGGCAAAGCCTTACCTACGCCAAGAGATGGTAATAAACATAGAGTGCCATGCTAGGCCATGCACGCTGCTGCAGGGTTCTGACTGTGTCTGCTTTGTTCGGCATAGCAAGGTGAACCCCGGGCGCGAAATAGGAGCACGGGAATGCAAGGCACAAGAGGCACCAGCTCTCCCGCGGCTCTTCATCCCTGCCGCGACAGAGCGAACGACCAAAGCCTTGCTGAGGAAGCAGCAGCGAAGTGCGGTTCGCACCAAGCTGAAAACTTCTGCAAAAGCATAGCAGTCGCTGGGAAATCAGAGTTGGTTCTGTGGGCTGTTTTTTTGCTTGCCTTAGGCTAGTGTTCACAGCACGATGGGAGAAACCCGCATAGAGCGAAGGCCTCATTGCCGGGGCATCCCCTCTGGGAAAGCACAGCATTCTATTGGAAATCAGAGTCGGGTCTGTGGGATGCTGCCTGCTGCTTGCCGGAGCTAGTTTCCACAGCATGGTGTAATAAACCCGCATGGAGCGAAATCCTCTTTGCCTGGGCATCCCCTCTGCCTGAGAGAGAGGCGCGGTGGCGCCTGTGGAAAGAGCCTTAAGGAAAGGGACACGTCTGTCACGGCAGAGCGAGGAAAGCCTGGCTGCTAAGGAGACACGAGGGGAAGATTAGGGCAGGGGAAAGGGCTCCACTCTGAGGAAGGAGTCTGGGCAGAAAGCATGCCTGTCCTGAGCCTTTGGGCTCAAGGAGACAGCAGGTCCTTGGCCACCTATCCGTGGTGGAGACATGGGCTTGCCACCAGGCGCCTACCCTGAACTCGAGAAACAACTCCCAGAAAGAACTGGCCATCAGATGCCGGCTTCCTCCAGGATGTGGAAGCTTGGAGGAGGCACGGGGTTTAAGGGGTAGGAGTGGGGACAGTCCCCCAAAGCTCCCTATTCAGTGCACGGACGGTGTGCAGGGATCCTGTCACCTCTCCTTTCCTGTGGGGAAAGCACTGCTAAGTCTGCGAGTCCTCCTGAGCGCCAGAGTAAAAGGCCAAGCGATGCCTTCCCGGGAGATGTTTGTGTGCATAGAGTGCCATCCTAGGCTACGCACGCTACTGCACTTTTGTGGCTCTGTCTGCTTAGTTCGGCCTGGCAGGGTGAACCCAGGACGTGAACATGGAGCCCGGGAAAGGAAGACAGAAGAGGTACCAGCTCTACCACAGCTCTTCTTCCCTGACGAAACGGAAGCCTTGCTGAGGAAGCAGCGGCGAAGTGCTGTTCGCTCCAAGGCAAAGCCTCTGCGAATGCACAGCATTCGCTGAGAAATGTTTGGCGGGCTTCTGCTGCTTGCCTGAGCTCAGTCTCCCAGTGGGAGAAATGGCAGTGGGAGAAACCCGCATAGAGCGAAAGCCTCTTTGCCGTAGCAGTCCCTCTGGGAAAGCACAGCATTCTTTGGGAAATCAGAGTCGGGTCTGTGGGATGCGGCCTGCTGCTTGCCAGAGCTGGTCTCCACAGCACGGTGTAATAAACCCGCATGGAGCGAAATCCTCTTTGCCTGGGCATCCCCTCTGCCTGAGAGAGAAGCGCGGTGGCGCCTGTGGAAAGAGCCTTAAGGAAAGGGACACGTCTGTCACGGCAGAGCGACGGAAGCCTGGCTGTTAAGGAGACACGAGGGGAAGATTAAGGCAGCGGAAAGGGCTCCACTCTGTTGAAGGATCTGGGCAGAAGGCAGGCCTGTCCTTTCCCTTGGTCCCAAGGGGACCGCATCACCTTGGCCACCTGTCCCGTCGGCAGTCGGGCTTGCTCCCAGGTGCCATACCCGGAATTCGCAGAAACAACCCCATGGAGAAACGGGAAGTCAGATGCCGTCTTCCAACAAGATGTGGCAGTGTTGTGGGTGGCAGGGTTTGTGCCTGGTAAGAAGTGGAGACAGTGCCCCACAGTTCCCCATCCCAGTGCACGGGCCATGTGCAGGGATCCTGTCGCCTCCTGTCTCCTGTGGTGAAGGCACTGGCCTAGACCCCGAGTCTGCCTGAGCGCCGGAGCAAAAGGCAAAGCCTTACCTACGCCAAGAGATGGGAATAGGCATAGAGTGCCATGCTAGGTCACGCACGCTGCTGCAGGGTTGTGACTGTGTCTGCTTAGTTCGGCATAGCAAGGTGAACCCCGGGCGCGAAATAGGAGCCCGGGAATGCAAGGCCCAAGAGGCACCAGCTCTCCCGCGGCTCTTCATCCCTGCCGCGACAGAGCGAATGACCAAAGCCTTGCTGAGGAAGCAGCAGCGAAGTGCGGTTCGCACCAAGCTGAAAACGTCTGCAAAAGCATAGCAGTCGCTGGGAAATCAGAGTTGGTTCTGTGGGCTGCTTTTGTTGCTTGCCTTAGGCTATTGTTCGCAGCACGATGGGAGAAACCCGCATAGAGAGAAAGCCTCATTGCCCGGGCATACCCTCTGGGAGAGCACAGCATTCTATTGGAAATCAGAGTCGGGTCTGTGGGATGCTGCCTGCTGCTTGCCGGAGCTAGTCTCCACAGCACGGTGTAATAAACCCGCATGGAAAGAAATCCTCTTTGCCTGGGCATCCCCTCTGGGAGAGCACAGCATTCTATTGGAAATCAGAGTCGGGTCTGTGGGATGCTGCCTGCTGCTTGCCGGAGCTAGTTTCCACAGCATGGTGTAATAAACCCGCATGGAGCGAAATCCTCTTTGCCTGGGCATCCCCTCTGCCTGAGAGAGAAGCGCGGTGGCGCCTGTGGAAAGAGCCTTAAGGAAAGGGACACTTCTGTCACGGCAGAGCGAGGAAAGATGGCTGCTAAGGAGACACGAGGGGAAGATTAGGGCAGGGGAAAGGGCTCCACTCTGAGGAAGGAGTCTGGGCAGAAAGCATGCCTGTCCTGAGCCTTTGGGCTCTAGGACACAGCAGCTCCTTGGCCACATGTCCGTGTTGGAGACATGGGCTTGCCAAAATGCGCCTACCCTGAACTCGAGAAACAACTCCCAGAAAGAAGTGGCCATCAAGTACCTGCTTCCTCCAGGATGTGGAAGCTTGGAGGAGGCACGGGGTTTAAGGGGAAGGAGTGGGGACAGTCCCCCAAAGCTCCCTATTCAGTGCACGGGCGGTGTGCAGAGATCCTGTCACCTCTCCTTTCCTGTGGGGAAAGCACTGGCTAAGTCCGCGAGTCCTCCTGAGCGCCAGAGTAAAAGGCCAAGCGATGCCTACCCAGGAGATGTTAGTGTGCATAGAGTGCCATCCTAGGAAACGCACGCTGCTGCACTTTTGTGGCTCTGTCCGCTTAGTTCGGCCTGGCAGGGTGAACCCAGGACGCGAACATGGAGCCGAGGAAAGCAAGGCCCAAGAGGCACCAGCTCTCCCGCAGCTCTTCTTCCCTGACGCGACTGAAGCCTTGCTGAGGAAGCGGCGGCGAAGTGCTGTTCGCTCCAAGGCAAAGCCTCTGCGAAAGCACAGCATTCGCTGAGAAATGATCGGCGGGCTGCTGCTGCTTGCCTGAGCCCAGTCTCCCAGTGGGAGAAATCGCGGTGGGAGAAACCCGCATACAGTGAAAGCCTCTTTGCCTGGGCATCTCCCCTGGGAAAGCACAGCATTCTTTGGGAAATCAGAGTTGGGTTCGGGATGCTGCTGCTGCTTGCCTGAGCTAGTCTCCGCAGCACGGTGGAAGATACCCGCATGGAGAGAAATACCCTTTGCCCTAGCATCCCCTCTGCCTGAGAGAGAAGCATGGTCGCACAGGTCTATCACCGCGCTCACCAGGAGCAAGTGTGGGGAAGGCGCAGCACGCCGCCGCTTGGGATGAGAAGGAGCCCTTGGCCTTGGGGTCGGGAAATGCTCCGGAAGCAGAATAGCCAGCCATTGCACAAACAGCAGGCCAGTGGCAAGACAAGTGTCACCCACTCCCTGTGCGGAGAGATCGAAGCCTGGCTGCTATGGAGACACGAGGGGACGACTAGGGCAGGGGCACGGGCTCCACTCTGAGGAAGGAGTCTGGGCAGATGGCAGGCCTGTCCTGTGCCTCTGGTCCCAAGGGGAGAACATCTCCTAGGCCACCTGTCCCAAGGGCAGTCGGGCTTGCCCCCAGGTGCCATACCCGGAACTCGCAGAAACAACCCCATGGAGAAACGGGCAGTCAGATGCCGTCTTCCACCAAGATGTGGCAGTGTTGTGGGTGGCAGGGGGTGTGCCTGGTAAGGAGTGGAGACAGTCCCCCACAGTTCCCCATCCCAGAGCACGGGCCCTGTGCAGGGATCCTGTCGCCTCCTCTCTCCTGTGGTGAAGGCACTGGCCTAGACCCTGAGTCTGCCTGAGAGTCGGAGGAAAAGGCAAAGCCTTACCTACGCCAGGAGTTGGTAATGGGCAAAGAGTACCATGCTAGGCCACGCACGCTGCTGCAGGGTTGTGACTGTGTCTGCTTAGTTTGGCTTAGCAAGGTGAACCCCGGGCGCGAACTGGGAGCCCGGGAATACAAGGCCCAAGAGGCACCAGCTCTCCTGCGGCTCTTCATCCCTGCCGCGACATAGCGAACGACGAAAGTCTTGCTGAGGAAGCAGCAGCGAAGTGCGGTTCGCGCCAAGCTGGCAACCTCTGCGAAAGCATAGCATTCGCTGGGAAATCAGAGATTGTTCTGTGGGCTGCTTTTGCTACTTGCCTTAGCCTAGTATTCGCAGCACGATGGGAGAAACCCGCATAGAGCGAAAGCCTCTTTGCCGGGGCATCCCCTATGGGAAAGCACAGCATCCTTGGGAAATCAGAGACTGTTCTGTGGGATGCTGCCTGCTGCTTGCCAGAGCTGGTCTCCACAGCACGGTGTAATAAACCCGCATGGAAAGAAATCCTCTTTGCCTGGGCATCCCCTCTGGGAGAGCACAGCATTCTATTGGAAATCAGAGTCGGGTCTGTGGGATGCTGCCTGCTGCTTGCCGGAGCTAGTTTCCACAGCATGGTGTAATAAACCCGCATGGAGCGAAATCCTCTTTGCCTGGGCATCCCCTCTGCCTGAGAGAGAAGCGCGGTGGCGCCTGTGAAAAGAGCCTTAAGGAAAAAGACACCTCTGTCACTGCAGAGCGACGGAAGCCTGGCTGCTAAGGAGACACGAGGGGAAGATTAGGGCAGGGGAATGGGCTCCACTCTGAGGAAGGAGTCTGGGCAGAAAGCATGCCTGTCCTGTACCTATGGTCCCAAGGGGACCGCATCACCTTGGCCACCTGTCCCGTCGGCAGTCGGGCTTGCTCCCATGTGCCATACCCGGAACTCGCAGAAACAACCCCACGAGAAACGGGCAGTCGGATGCCGTCTTCCAACAAGATGGAGTGGAGACAGTCCCCCACAGTTACCCATCCAGAGCACGGGCCGTGTGCAGGGATCCTGTCGCCTCCTGTCTCCTGTGGTGAAGGCACTGGCCTAGACCCCGAGTCTGCCTGAGCGCTGGAGCAAAAGGCAAAGCCTTACCTACGCCAAGAGATGGTAATAAACATAGAGTGCCATGCTAGGCCATGCACGCTGCTGCAGGGTTCTGACTGTGTCTGCTTTGTTCGGCATAGCAAGGTGAACCCCGGGCGCGAAATAGGAGCACGGGAATGCAAGGCACAGGAGGCACCAGCTCTCCCGCGGCTCTTCATCCCTGCCGCGACAGAGCGAACGACCAAAGCCTTGCTGAGGAAGCAGCAGCGAAGTGCGGTTCGCACCAAGCTGAAAACTTCTGCAAAAGCATAGCAGTCGCTGGGAAATCAGAGTTGGTTCTGTGGGCTGTTTTTTTGCTTGCCTTAGGCTAGTGTTCACAGCACGATGGGAGAAACCCGCATAGAGCGAAGGCCTCATTGCCGGGGCATCCCCTCTGGGAAAGCACAGCATTCTATTGGAAATCAGAGTCGGGTCTGTGGGATGCTGCCTGCTGCTTGCCGGAGCTAGTTTCCACAGCATGGTGTAATAAACCCGCATGGAGCGAAATCCTCTTTGCCTGGGCATCCCCTCTGCCTGAGAGAGAGGCGCGGTGGCGCCTGTGGAAAGAGCCTTAAGGAAAGGGACACGTCTGTCACGGCAGAGCGAGGAAAGCCTGGCTGCTAAGGAGACACGAGGGGAAGATTAGGGCAGGGGAAAGGGCTCCACTCTGAGGAAGGAGTCTGGGCAGAAAGCATGCCTGTCCTGAGCCTTTGGGCTCAAGGAGACAGCAGGTCCTTGGCCACCTATCCGTGGTGGAGACATGGGCTTGCCACCAGGCGCCTACCCTGAACTCGAGAAACAACTCCCAGAAAGAACTGGCCATCAGATGCCGGCTTCCTCCAGGATGTGGAAGCTTGGAGGAGGCACGGGGTTTAAGGGGTAAGAGTGGGGACAGTCCCCCAAAGCTCCCTATTCAGTGCACGGACGGTGTGCAGGGATCCTGTCACCTCTCCTTTCCTGTGGGGAAAGCACTGCTAAGTCCGCGAGTCCTCCTGAGCGCCAGAGTAAAAGGCCAAGCGATGCCTTCCCGGGAGATGTTTGTGTGCATAGAGTGCCATCCTAGGCTACGCACGCTACTGCACTTTTGTGGCTCTGTCTGCTTAGTTCGGCCTGGCAGGGTGAACCCAGGACGTGAACATGGAGCCCGGGAAAGGAAGACAGAAGAGGTACCAGCTCTACCACAGCTCTTCTTCCCTGACGAAACGGAAGCCTTGCTGAGGAAGCAGCGGCGAAGTGCTGTTCGCTCCAAGGCAAAGCCTCTGCGAATGCACAGCATTCGCTGAGAAATGTTTGGCGGGCTTCTGCTGCTTGCCTGAGCTCAGTCTCCCAGTGGGAGAAATGGCAGTGGGAGAAACCCGCATAGAGCGAAAGCCTCTTTGCCGTAGCAGTCCCTCTGGGAAAGCACAGCATTCTTTGGGAAATCAGAGTCGGGTCTGTGGGATGCGGCCTGCTGCTTGCCAGAGCTGGTCTCCACAGCACGGTGTAATAAACCCGCATGGAGCGAAATCCTCTTTGCCTGGGCATCCCCTCTGCCTGAGAGAGAAGCGCGGTGGCGCCTGTGGAAAGAGCCTTAAGGTAAGGGACACGTCTGTTCACGGCAGAGCGACGGAAGCCTGGCTGTTAAGGAGACACGAGGGGAAGATTAAGGCAGCGGAAAGGGCTCCACTCTGTTGAAGGATCTGGGCAGAAGGCAGGCCTGTCCTTTCCCTTGGTCCCAAGGGGACCGCATCACCTTGGCCACCTGTCCCGTCGGCAGTCGGGCTTGCTCCCAGGTGCCATACCCGGAATTCGCAGAAACAACCCCATGGAGAAACGGGAAGTCAGATGCCGTCTTCCAACAAGATGTGGCAGTGTTGTGGGTGGCAGGGTTTGTGCCTGGTAAGAAGTGGAGACAGTGCCCCACAGTTCCCCATCCCAGTGCACGGGCCATGTGCAGGGATCCTGTCGCCTCCTGTCTCCTGTGGTGAAGGCACTGGCCTAGACCCCGAGTCTGCCTGAGCGCCGGAGCAAAAGGCAAAGCCTTACCTACGCCAAGAGATGGGAATAGGCATAGAGTGCCATGCTAGGTCACGCACGCTGCTGCAGGGTTGTGACTGTGTCTGCTTTGTTCGGCATAGCAAGGTGAACCCCGGGCGCGAAATAGGAGCCCGGGAATGCAAGGCCCAAGAGGCACCAGCTCTCCCGCGGCTCTTCATCCCTGCCGCGACAGAGCGAATGACCAAAGCCTTGCTGAGGAAGCAGCAGCGAAGTGCGGTTCGCACCAAGCTGAAAACTTCTGCAAAAGCATAGCAGTCGCTGGGAAATCAGAGTTGGTTCTGTGGGCTGCTTTTGTTGCTTGCCTTAGGCTATTGTTCGCAGCACGATGGGAGAAACCCACATAGAGAGAAAGCCTCATTGCCCGGGTATACCCTC
>NW_028134065.1:0-54813 GCF_964662115.1 Mustela nivalis | reverse complement strand
GTATATGAAGTAATTCCTTACACTGAAGGCACAGTGATTCTATATTTTCTCGTAAAAGTTTCAAAATGTTCCTTTCATGTTTATTTCTATCTAGAACTGTGTTTCTGTAGATAGTGTGAAAGAAAACCCAATATGATTTTTTCCAATATAGATAACCAATTTTCCTAACATAATTTATGTACAAGATATTCCTTTTCATATTGATGGCCAATGTCACTTTTAGTATATCATAGTTGCCTACATAAATGGTCATGTGCAGGACACTGAGTTTTAGTCCAGTAACTAATTTTTGTCTTCCCACTGGCAATACCATACTTATTTAATTATCATGACTTTCTGATAGATCTTGATATTAGATTAAACAATTTCTCCACTTTATTCTGGAATATTTTAGAATCTTTTCTCCTCCAATAATTTGAATCTGCTTGTAGGTTAGGATATTTACTGAAACTACACTTAACATGTAGGTCAATTTACATTTTTTTTTCATTTCCACAAATATTATATAAATCCTTTTGGTTTTCTTTAAATTCTTCCAATAAAATTTATTTTATTATATAGGTCTTCAACCACTTTTTAAAATATTTATGCATTGCAAATTTATGTAATTTTTAAAATTACATTTTCTAAATCTGCTAATTGGCACAGATTTTAAAAAATTATTTATTATTTTTTATTTAAATTCAATTACTTAACATATAATGTTTTATTTATTTCAAGGTTACAGGTCTGGTGATTTATCAGTCTTATATAATCCCCAGTGCTCATTACAACACATACTCTCCCCAGTGTCTATCACCCAGTTACCGTATCCGTCTATCCCATCGCCTCCAGCAACCCTCAGGTTGTTTCATATGATTAAGAGTCTCTAGGTTTGTCTCCCTCTCTGGCTTCATCTTGTTTCAGTTTTTCCTCTCTTCTCCTGTGATACTCTGCCTTGTTTCTTAAATTCCACATATTAGTGAGATCATATGATAATTATTTCTCTGATTGACATATTTCACTTAGCATAATACATATCATTGGAAATGGCAAGATTTCATTTTTTTTTTTTTATGGCTGCATTATTCCACTGTGTATATATATATCACCTCTTCTTTATCCATTCATCTGTCGATGGACATTTAGGCTCTTTCCATAGTTTGGCTACTGTAGACATTGCTGTTATAAACATTGGGGTGCATGTGCCCCTTCAGATTACTCTGTTTGTAACCTTTGGCTAAATATCTAGTACTGACTTGTTGGGTCATATGGTAGTTTTATTTTTTACTTTTTGAAGAATCTCCATACTGTTTTCTAGAGCTTGTATTCCCACCAACAGTGTAGGATGGTTCCCCTTTCTCCACAACCTTAACAACATCAGCTGTTGCTTGATTTGTTAATTTTAGCCATTCTGACTTGCATGAGGTGGTATATCATTGTGGTTTTGAATTGTACTTCCCTGATGCCGAGTGATGTTGAACACTTTTTCATGTGCCTGTTGGTCATTTGGATGTCTCCTTTGGAGAAATGTTGGTTCACGTCTTCTGCCCATTTCTTGATTGGATTATTTGTTCTTTAGATGTTGTGTTTGAAATGTTCTTTATAGATTTTGGATTCTAGTCTTTTATCTGATAGGCTATTTGCAAATATCTTCTCCCATTCTGTCAGTTGTTTTTTGGTTTTGTAGACTGTTCCCTTTGCTGTGTAAAAGCTTTTGATCTTGATGAAGTACCAATAGTTCATTTTTGCCTTTGCTACCCTTGTCTTTGGCAATTTGTCCAGGAAGAAGTTGCTGCAGCTGAGGTTGAAGAGATTGTTGTCTGTGTTCTCCTCAAGTATTTTGATGGAGTCCTGTCTCACATTTAAGACTTCCATCCACTTTGAGTCTATTTTTGTGTGTGGTGTAAGGAAATGGTCCAGTTTCATTCTTCTGCATGCAGCTGTACAATTTTCCCAACACCATTTGTGGAGTTTGGCTTTTTCCCACTGGAAATTCTTTTTTGCTTTATCATGCTTTTCCTGCTTTATCAAAGATTAATTGATAATTGAATTAATTAATAGGTTTTTTTTCCCCAGTGGACAGTCTTTCCTGCTTTATCATGCTTTTCCTGCTTTATCAAAGATTAATTGACAATTGAATTAATTAATAGGTTTTTTTTCCACTGGACATTCTTTCCTGCTTTACCATGCTTTTCCTGCCTTATCAAAGATTAATTGATAATTGAATTAATTAATAGGGTTGAGGGTGCATTTCTGGGTTCCCTATTCTGTTTCCTTGATCTATGTATCTGCTTTTATGCCAGTACCATACTGCCTTGATGATGACAGCTTTGTAACAGAGCTTGGAGTCTGAAATTATAATGCCACCAACTTTGGCTTTCTTTTCAAGCATTCCTCTTGCTCTTTGGGGTCTTTTCTGGTTCCATACAAATTTTAAGATTATTTGTCCCATTTCTTGAAAAAAGTTGTTGGTATTTTGATAGGGATTGCATTAAATGTGTAGATTGTTTTAGGTAGCATAGACATTTTCACAATATTTGTTCTTCTAATCCATGAGCATAAAATGTTTTTCCATTTATTTGTGTCTTCCTCAATTTCTTCATGAGTGTTCTCTAGTTTTCTGAGTATAGATTCTTTGCCTCTTTAGTTAAGCTTCTTTCTAGGTATCCTATGGTTTTGAGTTCAATTGTAAATGGGATTGACTCCTTAATTTCTCTTCCTTCTATGTTCCTGCTGATGTATAGAAATGCAACTGATTTCTGTGCATTTATTTAACATCTTGACACTTTACTGAGTTCCTGTCTGAGTTCTAGCAGTTTGGAGTGGAGTCTTTTGGGTTTTCCACATAAAGTATCATGTCACCTACAAAGATTGAGAGTTTGAATTTAGCAGATTTAGAGGTCTTTAATTTCTTTTTGTTTTCTGACTGCCCAGTCTAGGAGTTCTAGTACTATGTTGAATTGCAGTGGACGTCCCTGCCATGTACCTGAACTTAGATGAAAAGCTCTGTTTTTCCCCATTGTGAATGATATTTGCTGTGGGTTTTTCATAGATGCTTTGATGATATTGAGGTATGTACCCTCTATACCTACACTTTGAAGAGTTTTGATCAAGAAACATCGCTGTACTTTATCAAATGCTTCTTCAGCATCTATTGAGAGTATCATAGGGTTCTTGTTCTTTTTTTTATTAATGTGTTGCATGGCACTGATTGATTTGTGGATGTTGAACCAACCTTGAAGCACTGGAATAAATTCTACTTGGTCATGGTGAATAATCCTTTTAATGTACTGTTGGATCCTATTGGCTAGTATTTTGGTGAGAATTTTTGCATCCATGTTCATAAAGGATATTGATCTGTAATTCTCCTTTTTGATGGGTTCTTTATCTGGTTTGGGGATCAAGGCAACGTTGGCCTAATAAAAAGAGTTTGGCAGTTTTCCTTCCCTTTCTATTTTTTTTTATTTTTAATTTTTTATTTTTTATAAACATATATTTTTATCCCCAGGGGTACAGGTCTGTGAATCACCAGGTTTACACACTTCACAGTACTCACCAAAGCACATACCCTCCCCAATGTCCATAATCCCACCCCCTTCTCCCAAACCCCCTCCCCCCAGCAACCCTCAGTTTGTTATGTGAGATTAAGAGTCACTTATGGTTTGTCTCCCTCCCAATCCCACTTGTTTCATTTATTCTTCTCTTACCCACTTAAGCCCCCATGTTGCATCACCACTTCCTCATATCAGGGAGATCATATGATAGTTGTCTTTCTCTGCTTGACTTATTTCACTAAGCATGATACGCTCTAGTTCCATCCATGTTGTCGCAAATGGCAAGATTTCATTTCTTTTGATAGCTGCATAGTATTCCATTGTGTATATATACCAATCTTCTTGATCCATTCATCTGTTGATGGACATCTAGGTTCTTTCCATAGTTTGGCTATTGTGGACATTGCTGCTATAAACATTCGGGTGCACGTGCCCCTTTGGATCACTACGTTTGTATCTTTAGGGTAAATACCCAATAGTGCAATTGCTGGGTCATAGGGCAGTTCTATTTTCAACATTTTGAGAAACCTCCATGCTGTTTTCCAGAGTGGCTGCACCAGCTTGCATTCCCACCAACAGTGTAGGAGGGTTCCCCTTTCTCCACATCCTCGCCAGCATCTGTCATTTCCTGACTTGTTGATTTTAGCCATTCTGACTGGTGTGACGTGATATCTCATTGTGGTTTTGATTTGTATTTCCCTGATGCCGAGTGATATGGAGCACTTTTTCATGTGTCTGTTGGCCATCTGGATGTCTTCTTTGCAGAAATGTCTGTTCATGTCCTCTGCCCATTTCTTGATTGGATTATTTGTTCTTTGGGTGTTGAGTTTGCTAAGTTCTTTATAGATTCTGGACACTAGTCCTTTATCTGATATGTCGTTTGCAAATATCTTCTCCCATTCTGTCAGTTGTCTTTTGATTTTGTTAACTGTTTCCTTTGCTGTGCAAAAGCTTTTGATCTTGATGAAATCCCAACAGTTCATTTTTTCCCTTGCTTCCCTTGCCTTTTGCGTTGTTCCTAGGAAGATGTTGCTGCGGCAGAGGTCGAAGAGGTTGCTGCCTGTGTTCTCAAGGATTTTGATGGATTCCTTTTGCACATTGAGGTCCTTCATCCATTTTGAGTCTATTTTTGTGTGTGGTGTAAGGAAATGGTCCAATTTCATTTTTCTGCATGTGGCTGTCCAATTTTCCCAGCACCATTTATTGAAGAGGCTGTCTTTTTTCCATTGGACATTCTTTCCTGCTTTGTCTAAGATGAGTTGACCATAGATTTGAGGGTCTATTTCTGGGCTCTCTATTCTGTTCCATTGATCTATGTGTCTGTTTTTGTGCCAGTACCATGCTGTCTTGATGATGACAGCTTTGTAATAGAGCTTGAAGTCCGGAATTGTGATGCCACCAACGTGGGCTTTCTTTTTCAATATCCCTTTGGCTATTCGAGGTCTTTTCTGGTTCCATATAAATTTTAGCATTATCTGTTCCATTTCTTTGAAAAAGATGGATGGTACTTTGATAGGAATTGCATTAAATGTGTAGATTGCTTTAGGTAGCATAGACATTTTCACAATATTTATTCTTCCAATCCAGGAGCATGGAACATTTTTCCATTTCTTTGTATCTTCCTCAATTTCTTTCATGAGTACTTTATAGTTTTCTGAGTATAGATTCTGTGTCTCTTTGGTTAGGTTTATTCCTAGGTATCTTATGGTTTTGGATGCAATTGTAAATGGGATTGACTCCTTAATATCTCTTTCTTCTGTCTTGCTGTTGGTGTAGAGAAATGCAACTGATTTCTGTGCATTGATTTTATATCCTGACACTTTACTGAATTCCTGTATAAGTTCTAGCAGTTTTGGAGTGGAGTCTTTTGGGTTTTCCACATATAGTATCATATCATCTGCGAAGAGTGATAATTTGACTTCTTCTTTGCCGATTTGGATGCCTTTAATTTCCTTTTGTTGTCTGATTGCTGAGGCTAGGACCTCTAGTACTATGTTGAATAGCAGTGGTGATAATGGACATCCCTGCCGTGTTCCTGACCTTAGTGGAAAAGCTTTCAGTTTTTCTCCATTGAGAATGATATTTGCGGTGGGTTTTTCATAGATGGCTTTGATGATATTGAGGTATGTGCCCTCTATCCCTACACTTTGAAGAGTTTTGATCAGGAAGGGATGCTGTACTTTGTCAAATGCTTTTTCAGCATCTATTGAGAGTATAATGTGTTTCTTGTTCTTTCTTTTATTGATGTGTTGTATCACATTGACTGATTTGCGGATGTTGAACCAACCTTGCAGCCCTGGAATAAATCCCACTTGGTCGTGGTGAATAATCGTTTTAATGTACTGTTGAATCCTATTGGCTAGTATTTTGTTGAGTATTTTCGCATCTGTGTTCATCAAGGATATTGGTCTATAGCTCTCTTTTTTGATGGGATCCTTGTCTGGTTTTGGGATCAAGGTGATGCTGGCCTCATAAAATGAGTTTGGAAGTTTTCCTTCCATTTCGAATTTTTCGAACAGTTTCAGGAGAATAGGAATTAGTTATTCTTTAAATGTTTGGTAGGATTCCCCCGGGAAGCCATCTGGCCCTGGGCTTTTGTTTGTTCGAAGATTTTTAATGACTGTTTCAATCTCCATACTGGTTATGGGTCTGTTCAGGCTTTCTATTTCTTCCTGGTTCAGTTGTGGTAGTTTATATGTTTCTAGGAATGCATCCATTTCTTCCAGATTGTCAAATTTATTGGCGTAGAGTTGCTCATAGTATGTTCTTATAATAGTTTGTATTTCTTTGGTGTTAGTTGTGATCTCTCCTCTTTCATTCATGATTTTATTTATTTGGGTCCTTTCCCTTTCTATTTTTTAAAGAGTTCAGGAGAATAGGTAATAATTCTTCTTTAAATGGTTGGTAGAATTCCTTTGGGAAGACATCTGGCTCTGGGCTCTTGTTGGGACATTTTCGATGACTGCTTCAATCTCCTTACTGGTTATGGGTCTGTTCAGGTTTTCTATTTCTTCCTGATCCAGTTATGGTAGTTTATACATCTCTAGAAATGCATCTGTTTCTTCCAGATTGTCAAATTTGCTGGCGTATAGTTGCTCATAATATGTTCTTATAATTGTATTTCCTTGGTGTTGGCTGTGATCTCTCCTCTTTCATTCATTTTATCTATTTGGGTCCTTTCTCTTTTCTTTTTGGTAAATCTGGCCAGGGGATTATCAATCTTATTAATTCTGTCAAAGAACCAGCTCCTGGTTTTGTTGATGTGTTCTACTGTTCTTTGGGTTTCTATTTCATTGATTTCTTCTCTGATCTATATTATTTTTCTTCTCCTGCTGGGTTTAGGTTTTCTTTGTTCTTTCTCCATCTCCTTTGGGTGTAGGGTTAGGTTGTGCATTTGAGACCTTTCTTTTTTCTTGAGAAAGGCTTGTATTGCTATATATTTACCTCTCAGGACTGCCTTTGCTGTGTCCCACAGACTTTGAACAGTTGTGTTTTTATTTTCATTTGTTTCCATGACTTTTTTTCAATTCTTCTTTAATTTCCTGGTTGACCCATTCATTCTTTAGTAGGATGTTCTTTAGCCTTAATGTATTTGGGTTCTTTCCAAAATTCCTCTTGTGATTGAGAAATGGTTTCAAAGCATTGTCATCTGAAAACATGCAGGGAATGATCCCAGTCTTTTGGTACAGGTTGAGACCTCATTTGGACCCAGGATGTGATTGGTTCTGGAGAATGTTCCATGTGAACTAGAGAAGAATGTGTATTCTGTTATTTCCGGATGGAATGTTCTGAATATATCTGTGATGTTCATCTGGTCCAGTGTGTCATTTAAAGCCTTTATTTCCTTGTTGATCTTTTGCTGGGATGCTCTGTCCATTTCAGTGAGGGGAGGGTGTTAAAGTCCCCTACTTTTATTGTAATATTGTTGATGTTTATGTCCTTGTAACATTTAGAACCTTGCCTCTTCTATATAATACTATCAATAAATATTGAATAAATGATCAATATTTATTGAGTTGACTTTTAGGCTTGGGCTTCTTTCATAAATATGAAATGAATTCATCTCATATAGTCGTTTAAAATTGCTTTTGTTTGTAAATTCATATTTTCATCTCAGAGACAAAACTCCATGATCAATGTGAAGGATTGTTTTTTTTCTTCCTACAGGGTATGGATTTCTTCAGAATAGGAAGTACATGCATTACAGAGATTTAGAGACACCAAAAGAATTGACTATCAAGTAGCTTAGTTTCTTTTATTTCTACAAGGGGTGAAAGGCCTTAGAATTTCACGAGACACTAAAATTAATGATACATCCTAATTAAGTAAACGTTTGAGTTCTTTTCCTGATTGGAGTCCTGTACAAAACACAAGGAGAAAATGATAAAATTGTTTCGTATCCATCTTTCCATGAAAATAAAAATCCACTCCCTGTTAGTCTCTTGTGGGCTTGTTTTTGTTTTTGTTTTTAAGGTTTTAAAAAAATATATTTTATTTATTTATTTGACAGAGATCACAAGTAGGCAGAGAGGCAGGCAGAGAGAGAGAGAGAGAGGAAGTAGGCTCCCTGCTGAGCAGAGAGCCCGATGCGGGGCTCAGTCCCAGGACCCTGAGATCATGACCTGAGCCGAAGGCAGAGGCTTAACCCACTGAGCCACCCAGGCGCCCCTTGTGGTCTTGTTTTGATCTCACCTTTCTTTTAATATTTTGCTAATTTTCACTGGTAGAAATTCTGCACTTACTGTTATTGTGCTTAGTATGTATTCTTCATACCATCTCATTTTTATACAATCTTCAAATGCAATGATCGTTATTTACTTACAGCTATTTCAATATTTGTTACACCCAAATCAGCATGAATTTGATGCTAATATGTAAGACTCTATGCGAAGTGGTACATACCAAATGAATAAAACTATGCAATATTATATGTTCTCAAATTGTTAGTTTATTTTGGATACTAGTACTATTGTCTGCTTGTCCCCACCCTGGTTCCTATTCACTCTCTATGTGAAAAAAACCTGATTTCTAATTCTGAATCTTCTACTTACTTTGTGACTTTGGGCAAATTAATGAAGCTCTTTGAGACTGTTGCTTCTTATGTGGAATGTTTGTAACCAAATTGTCCAAGTGATATGGAGAAAATCTATTTTAAAAGACAGGCCTACATAGGTTCTTCAAAACATTCTGTGAATTAGGGCACCTGGGTGGTTCAATTTGTTAAGTGACCGACTCTTGATTTTGGCCCGGGTTATGAGCTCAGGGTTGTGAGATCATCAGAGATCAGGGTCAGACTCCGTCACTGTGTAGGACTCAGAGAGGACGCGAGAGCCTCACCGCCTGTCACCCGCTCCCCCGGGAACCGTCCTCGGAGCCTCCCAAGCTCTAGCTTCTAAAACAAGGCATTTGGAGCTGAGGTTTCGGATGGAAGGGAATGGCCTCGAGTCGCGGGCTGCAGCATTCTCCGAGAAAACCCAACCTGGGAGGCTCCTGCTGCCGCCGCTGCAGCTCGTAACTGCGGTTCCGCGCCCCCTTGCCTGAGCCTTGGCGCAGCGCCCCCGAAAGCGCCCGGCGACTTCGGCCTCATCCGCATCTTCAGCCCTTTGTCCCCCACCGCCTCCCCCACCCCCCATGCAAATCGCTGATGATTTGGTCATCCTAAAGTGACCCTAGTGGTTTATTTGGGGGGGGTTGGCTGTGCTGGGCTTCCTTACTACGCCTCCCTCAGTCGCTGCGGGTGAGAGAGTTCAAGGGAAATCCTAGTGAAACACACTGATGGAATACTATTAATCCTAATAATCATGTTCCCAGCGCAGGTAACTCTTAACGAACTGAGAGTGGGAAGATCAGAGCAGGATTTCAAAAGCAGTGCCCTCTTGAATTCTCACTGGATCCTTCCCAGCAGCCTCAATCATTCTTGCTGCTGTATCTTTCAGGATGACTAGAGCCTTGCTCACTAGTTCTCTCTTTATCTCTTGTCTACAACACATCCTTTTACTTCTCTTTGCAGATTTATCTGTATTTCAACTTAATTTCTCTGGGGTTACACAGCTTCTATTTCCCCCCACGGTGTGGGCTTGTACAGTCAGTAAATTTCACTTTGCCTAAGGATCATTACAAATAAGCCCCCCCCCCCAAAATAAAAGGCACCTCTCGCACATTTTTTTCTTTTCCTTGGGGGTTCATGGCTTTCTGTGTAACTGGTTTTTAGGTGGTTATATGCCACCAGGAACTGCTGATTTTTTCAAAGTTCCACCACCCTGCAGCTCATCACTATTTTGATTTGGAAGATCATGGAATATCTGTTTGCATCCTGGATATATTTTTCTCACAGTTATTTTGCTTCCTGAAATGTCCTCTGGTAAGTTATTCTCCTTATATTTTATTAGAAATTTCTTGCTAGTGTCATTTTTAATAAGCTTTGCTTCAGCAATATCTCATTTTTAAGATATTTTTGTTACCTTCAGAACTCAAAGATCTACACAACCGTTCATTAATTAGTATATTAGTTGCAATTGTGCTACTAAGATAGAGCCCACGTAATGAATTATCCCATCACCTTTTACATTATTTATTTCTGTCCTCCTTTATATAACAAGTTATAGGAAACATTAACCATCCCTCCCCATCCCATCAGTGCTTCTTGGCACACATTCCTGTGCCATTTGAAAGGTCAAATTTTATATGTTTATCTAACAGTAAGCTTAAAGAAACCTTGCGACAGTTTCAGCATTTGAGAAGGTTCACTAGTCTCTTATCTTCACAAGGTTGTTCAGGCCAGCATTTGTTCATTGGAAGTAATTGCATGACTGAAGGAAGATTTTTGTAAATGTATTTTTATGGGTTTAGCAGGACATTAAGCACTAGAAGCCACTTGATGGTAAGAAGAGTGGGAGTTTAAACGCACCACTTTTTTCTTACAATAACCCAGATCACACAGGAACACATTGTTTTGGACATTGTATTTCAATTCAGGCATCATATTTAGTACACTTCTGATTTTGTGAATTTAGCTGGTGAACAGCTAATTGGACACAGAGTGCTCATTTCAGAGGACGAGGGCTATCGGAAGGAAGTACTGATTATCTTGGTTCCAATAAACTGGAAATCAGGGACAGATTTTGTATGAAAAATTTAATTGCCTCACTCTTCACACTTGTTTAACTCCCAGACTCAACTTTTAATAGGTATGCTAATATGTCAATATTAATATGTCAATATTAATATTTTGCTTTTATGAACATTTTTTAATGGGTTTACCTGACAGTTATGATTATCACTTCCCCTTTAAGTATATGTATGTTGAAGAACACTTAAGTCTCAGCTTTTACTTCACATACTGACAAGGGCATGGCATTAATTAAATGTCAAGGCTACGCGTATTGTAATCTCAAATGCATACTAAGGTTTTAGGGTTTCCTCTGTGACACTCCCTCCCCTGCCAGCCCCCATACGAACAAATTCCTGGTTTCTACATTTTCTTTTTATTGGGATGGATGGAGGTGAGAACGTATTGTTTAAACTTTCCTTCCTTATGTCTTTTATTCCTTCATCCTCCTTTTCTTTTTTCCTTTTCTCCCTCTTTTTAATTTCTCAGAAAGAACTATCCCTGTCCTCATTGATGGCTGACGCGGAGACCTAATTAATTATTATTATTTTTTTTAATTCAAAAGCCCATTTAGTTTCCAGACACAAAAGTACTCCAGCTGCAGCGTCACCCCAGCCCCCAGTCTCAGTATTCAAGGGCTTCCCCCCTCGGCTCCCACCACCAGCCCATCAGAGCAGGGCTGAGACTGTGGTCCGCACCACTAGGCGCCCCTCACCTGTCCCTAGTTTCTACAGACAGGTGTCTCTCCTTCCTAGTCTGGTCGTCCTGCCTGACAAGTGCCATCAGTTGCCGCGACTCTAGTTTCAGAAATGAGGGCTTGGCATAATTCACCAATTCAAGATTCCTCTGAGGACTGGTGCTATTGCGCAGGGGTGGAAGGGGGTGGGGGATAAACATGCGCGCGCGCGCACACACACACACACACACACACACACTCACACACACACACACACATACACACACACACACACACACACACACACACACACACACAGAAAACGCAACTTTCAGTGCAGTCAGATCTTTCCTTCTTAACCTAGTCTACTCCAGTCAAGCCCAGCCCTACGCTGTTAGGTAAGTGCGCTCTGCTGTATGGAGCCTGAAACTCCAGCTTGTGAGGGAGACAGTTGGTCAGCGAGGCTGCGCCGCCAAGGACGCTTTCAGCAGAGGGCTAGCAACCGGCGACCGAGCCTGGCGATTTCTCCGCAGCTCTACCTGGGGAGGTGGGGTGGGGGAAACACAGCTGGATTTCAACTTGGAGCTGGAGCTTGGAATACAAGGTTGAAGTTCAAACAAAGAGTGAGGTTGGGAACCCTTTGGCTTATATGAGACGCACTTTCAAGTTGGCTTTTTATTCTTCTGTTTCCCATTTTCTGGAGGTGGGGGGAGAAGCAGGAGGAGCTGAGACCCGAGCGCTCCCCTCGGTGTCCACCCGAGAGGGGGTGGCGCTTCTTGGCCGCGGGTTCCTGCCGGTTCCGCAGCCAAGCAGTGCAAAGTTTAGGTCTCTGATGGCTGTGCTCCCAGCCCCTAAGAGTTGAACCAGAGAGTGTTTTATTCTGCACCAGGTCGAGAACGTGATCAGCCTTGTAGAGCAGGGACCTCCTTCTAATGGGAATCCGTTTGGGAATCGCTGGGGAGGCTTTACCTCCAAAGATGCCCCTTTCGAGCTGTGTGAGATGCCAGCCAGAGGCTTGAAAAGAGGAAGAGGAGACTGGGGTTGCAAGAGAACCCTAGTATTGCTTACAAATATCCTAGCCAGTCAGATGCATGTAAGCAAAGAAGAAAGCATCAGGGTATAAAACCGTCTCAACCGCTTGGAAGACAGATTCAGAATTTTGGGACTTTTGCATGATGTTTAGATTTGTTTGTCATCCTGCAGTTAAGCAGGTAAAGAATGAATGTCTTTAACCTGTATGTGACCCATCCTGGGATAATTTTTTGCTGTTTCAAGTAATGGGATACATGTATTTTCAGATGGTTCTACTATGATGCATACATTCTTAGTATTCGCGTTGGAGAAGAACTTGAATCTATTTAAATATTTAACCTGCATTCATATCAATGTTTAACAATGTTACAAAAATCATAAACTGGGCAAGGGTGAGAGGAAGAAATGAGAGGGTACAGAGTTGGAGGAAGGGGTGCATAACCCTAATGTAGTTGCAGAAATGCAGAAATGCCTTGAAATACTACTCCTTGTTAAAATCACAGACCTTAATACAGTTGGGGAATTTTAAAGGGCATCTTGAACTAGCACATTAACTCTGATCTGAGAGAAACGTTTAGTGGGTTATATTATTTTTAATAATATATTTAGTGGGTATATATTTTACATATATGTAATATATATAATATATATTTGTATTTGTGGGTATATATTATCCATATATATATATTAGTGGGTATATAATTTTAGTGGGTTATATTATTTTCGCCTTAAAAAAAATTCTTGGGGTGGTGTAGAGAGCAAAATGGAGTCTCTCATGTCAAGCAGGAACCTGTGTCAAGCAATGACGCAAGCAGTTAATGTACTACAGCTAGGAGATCTCCAATGCTATGGATATACAATGGGGACCCATGTCAGCTGACACCCCAGAACTGATAAGGAGCAGAAGCAGAGGAGGTCTGCAGCGACCCAACACAGTTTCAATCCCTTTAAAAAGGGAAGGATTTGGACAGGAATCTGTCAAACTCTTTAGACCTGACCCCTCTATGTCTGACCCCTTAAAAAAGCCAACTGCCCCTGAAGGTTCTGCCTCATGGATCTCCGAACAGAACCGAGAGCCTTCCCTGTTTGAACATCAGAAGGTACTTGAGGAAATGATAAAAAAATGTGCTCATTTTGAAAAATAAGTCTTAGAATCATATTATTATACAGAAATTGTATGTGAATATTCTAAAAAGTGTTACCTTTGACAAGAGAATAGATATGAGTGCAATAACTGGATTACACATTAAGAAAATTCCTGTTGAAGTACAATTTCACTTTAAAATGCTCATGATTGGGGCACCGGGGTGGCTCAGTGGGTTAAAATCTCTGCCTTCGGCTCAGGTCACGATCCCAGGGTCCTGGGATTGAGCCTTGCATCGGGCTCTCTGCTCAGCAGGGAGCCTGCTTCCTCCTCTCTCTCTCCCTCTGGCTGCCTCTCTATGTACTTGTACCTACTTTTATTAATAAACAAATAAAATCTTTAAAAAAATAAAATGCTCATGATGTTCATCACAAATTATCATTTTTCCTAGCATTACCAGATCTAATAATATTTTAATACATACTATTAATGGTCTTAAAATGCTGATGTTCATATAACCACATGTCCATACTTTAGTGAATTTCTCTTTTTTCCTTTTTTAAATATATAAATAGCACTATATATATATACATATATATAATAAGTTTATAAAAAAGTGTATATGTATATTGGAAGCCTCTTTACTTTTATTATGAAATCTATATTTACAAGGACATATAATATGGTTCCCTAGTTACAACTCATGGATCTATCTCTGCCTTCATATACATAATTATAATATGTTCTTTCATTGTTTACTGTTTAATGTTTGCTCCGTTTTCATAAGAAAACATGCTCTCTGTGTGCAAGACCCATGCTGGTTTTATTCAGTGATCACCACAGCTGAGTGTCTGACACATAGTAGGAGTTCCAAAAATACTTTCCACAACTTTGACTAAATGAGTAACTTGAAAAAATTTTAAAACCTTTGAACTTGCCAACATTCATAAGAAACCACAATATTTTTTGAACAATATAAAGAATATAATTAGATGGAAATACTGAGTTTTTAATGATCTTTGAAAGGCTAATGATAATGCTATATAAAATACATAGAAAGGAAAATAAATATACTAACATTTTTAATGCTGTTGGATTACAACTATATTTTCACAATTATTGGTATTTTTTACAAGATTTTATTTATTTATTTGACAGAGAGAGACACACACAGTGAAAGATGGAGCAGAAGCAAAGGGAGAGGCAGAGGGAGAAGCAGGTTTCCCCTGAGCAGGGAGCCTGACGTGGGGCTTGATCCCAGGACCCTGGTATCGTGACCTGAGCTGAAGGCAGATATTTAATGACTGAGCCACCCAGGTGCCCCCAAAATTATTTTTAAAGGCCTGAATGCATGTGCCAAAATGGTAGGTGTGGTTTATTTTAACCTGTGGAGTAATATGGGATTATTTTCTTATGTATTAATACTTGTGTAAGTTCCAATGGAGTTAGCATACATTGTTACTCAACAGAAGGAAAAAAAAATAGAATATAAACACTAAATTTTATTTTGTCATTTACGGTTGTTCATAAAATTGAATAACTTCTTGCTCAGAATTCAGCTTTAACTCTGTATAAATGCACGGAATGCCCAGCAATCCCTGCACCCACGGGTGGAAGATTATTCCCGACTTTGCTGTGAAAGACAGGAGGCGGGGGGCGGGGTCAACAGTCAGAGACAAAGACCCTTTCCTCTTCTTTGCTCCCACCTTTACTCATGCTTCTGGATAATCACAAATCTTTATTACTCTGTTTCTCAAGCAAGTGATGTGTAGCAAGGGGTCTTACAGAAAACAGAAGAGTCTGTATACGGGAAAGACACAAGGTGGGGTTCACTTGTTCTATGCTGCTAAACATAGCTTTAGGGGACAATGCCTACATCTCTTAGATCACATGGCAGCTGTCTGGGCTAAGAAAGCTGCAGGGGAGGCAACTTCCTGCAGGCATCCTCAGGTAGAGGGTTGCCAGGCCTGACATTCGAAAGGCCTATGCCCTTCTCTGAAACTGTCCATCTCCTGCAGCAGCCTCTGTGTTACAATTCAGCAAGCCAGGTACTATGGACGATTTCATACTCTACATTAACCCCAACAATAAAGATATTTTACAGCCCCTACACATAAATCCATATATCCTCCAAAAGGTTAAAAATCCCTTTTTCTAGAAACTTTGGATGAGGGAGCAGAAGGCCAGCTGAGGGTAAAGCAGAAGTTGGCACTCTACACCACACCCTCATGTGATGTGTGTGACATTCCTCAGGCATTCCAGACTGGTTAAGGGAAAAACAAATGGTTTCTAGAGATCACTGTGATAAAGATCACTGTCCCACAGGACTGGAGTGTCCCTCAGTTTGCAAATGTCTTCGTGATTTACAAGGAAAAAGCTTTCTTACCAGAGACCCATGTTTCCTGGAGCCCTAACGTCACCCTCCCCTTCAAGAAATTGAGGGAGGCTGAGGCAGAAGGAAATGTAAATAAGATTGAAATTCATTTGAACCTGTAGCCCATGGACAAGGATGTGTGAAAGGAGGAATATAACATTCCTCCGGGAAACTCCCAACTGTCTTCATGTTAGTGCCTCATTAGAGGGAAAAAGAGCCTTGGCTTGACGATCACTAAGCCTCCAGTATCCCGAGAGTCATAGGACATAGGACAGTCCTTTGGACACCCCCTTTGTTCTCACCTCCCCAACTCCCAAATATCTAACCAGCCACACCTCACAGCAGCCACTCTTTCTGCCCATGGGTCCTGTCCCTGTGCCTTAATAAAACCACCATTTTGCACCAAAAATGTCTCAAGAATTCTTTCTTGGTTGTTGGCTCTAGACCTCACCCCACCAAACCTCACCAGTATTCCAAAACTTCATCACTTTGATATTCTTGGATATAATTATATATTTCCTTAGATCATATCTGGTATATAGTTACTGCAGTTTTTTAAAAATAATAAAACATTTGAATATTTCTATCTTAAATCAGTCATTAATTCATGCTTATTGTTATTTGACTACTATTAATTGTATTTTACTGTTTGCTAGAGAACATTCTGGTTTCTGGAATTACCGCAATGGGAAAAAATAAAGATAAAAATGTCTTACCTTATGGAAACTATGATCTAATAGAGGGCATATGTTTAACAAATGAATGGGTATGTACATGTGTTGGATGTGATAGGTATTATGAAGAAAAAACACAGCAGGGAAGATGGACAGGGTATGTCTTTGTGTGCTGGAGTCAGGGTTTGAAAGCTACGGGGAAAACAGAAACAAACACATCAAGAGGTCATGTAGAAATCAAAGAAGTTTTATGTCATACCTCCAATCTGTTCTTCATAGAAACCCCATAGTAAACTTTGTGAAATTACTTTTATTAATCCGGCAACCCATCAAAGGTAAAAATATAGCTTTGCCTCCAGTGCTTACACGATTTTGTCTATGTTAGTTATTCAGGTGTGTTCCTCACATAGCTTGTCCTTTGGGTGCGGCCAGGCTTGACTCTTTTGTCTTATGTTCATTCTAATGTAGATTCTGCTCAGACATTTCTTTGTCTAATTGCATCATTATGGATTGTTTTCCGGTGATTGTGACCCATTATTTTTATAGGAATGACATCAGGGAAACATTACAATTCTAGTCATTTCTCATAAGAATTTAAAAAACAAAGTTAAAAAGTTAATCATGTTGGGCGCCTGGGTGGCTCAGTGGGTTAAGCCGCTGCCTTCGGCTCAGGTCATGATCTCAGGGTTCTGGGATGGAGTCCCGCATCGGGCTCTCTGCTCCGCAGGGAGCCTGCTTCCTCCTCTCTCTCTCTCTGCCTGCCTCTCTGCCTACTTGTGATCTCTGTCTGTCAAATAAATAAATAAAATAAATAAAAAAAAAGTTAATCATGTTTTAAAAATTATGAAAGCACTGTATGGAGTTGTGATAGGCATAATGTATGGAAACATGAAATGGTGCAGAACAGCCTCTGAGAATCATAAAGGATATGAAGAAAGTTTTATGTGAGGATCAATAGAGAATATTAGAAAGTTTGGAGATAAAAAATTTTATATTGATTACAGATTATATGTTGGGCTCCCCGCTGAGGGGAGGAGGCGCCTGGGCCAGCCGGAGGCCTCTCCTTGGGGCTAAGCGGGATGGCGAGTGTCACGAACCCGGAACGCACCCACAGAAGACACCGGGCTCGGGGGGATCTGTCGAAGCAGGATCTCACTTTATTGTGCGGGGGCACACCTTATATAGAGCAGCAGAAGGGAAGTGAGGACAGAGGGGGAAGAGCCAATAAGATTATGCCAAGTAGCAGTTGCTGGGTAAGGCGTGTTGGGCGAGAGGAGGAAGTGCCATAGGTTTCAGGAACCGAAACTGTGAAATTGGCGCCTTGTTGGCCAGAAGAGAGGGCAAGCCAGCGCCATCTTTAATCTGGGTCGCACCCTGTGGAGGCACCTCTAGTTATGTGCCTTACAATTATAGACAGCGATTTCAGGTCTCTTAAAATCCCAATCATTAACATATGCTCTTTATGTTGTGTGGGGTCTAAATAGACAAAAATGATATTTATGTACATAATCACATATATAACTAATTTCAAGAAATGGAGTGAAGGTTTATGTCAGAGGGAATGACATTTACTTTTCATAAAATATATCTTGTGACAGTGCTTTACCATGCCTGGAGAATCCCATTTAGTCTGACTGATATATAGTGATACATTTCTACATAAGAATGAATAAATTAATGTTGAGATTCAATTCATCTTCCTATCCTTTTTTTAAAGTTTGCATCTTCAATAGTTCATGGGTCACAGATGGACTAAGGAACCTGCTGAAAGGCAGGGTTTCCCAAGAAGCTTAGTTGCTTTTTAAACCACTTCAAATAGCAGTAAGAAAAACATCTTGCCCAAGTAATCTCTACTGTTCTTCATGAATCAGCTAGTCATTTTTACATTTCAGTTGCATCTAGCATGTAAAATAAGACATTTGTGACTTTGGGAAAAAGACCATTATTGTGAATACATATGAAAAATCTAGTGATTAGTCATTTATTGGATTAGAGTATGAATAATTTTATTTCTAATGACAATTAGAGCTAAGTTAAAGGCTTGTGCACTTGTCAATAGAACAGCTAGTACCAAGATGATATCTGCATCATTCTTTTCATACTAAGTGAGAATCATGCAACTATTATATTTGCTAGAGTCATAAGGGCAGGAAACTAACACCTCTGCACTCGAGAGGTTTCAGTGAATAAGCTTGTTCTGACCTCTTTCTGGTACCTAAAACAGAAACATTTAGATAATTGGAAGGGCTGAAATCTCACTGGAAGCACCGTATTTTGCTCACATCCTCATTCAGACTCGGCAATCTATACAACTCAGCTGTCTTTGCTGGATCTTTGAACAAGATAGCTGATGCTACCCGAATAAGTGACAGGCTTCAGGATGTTTCACTTTCAAAGAATAATAAGACTTGGTCAAGGTTTGATGACATTTTCTAAAATCAGAGGACTAAGCTCATTTTTCTAAACTGAAATTTATCAAAACCTAACACTTCACTAAAGATACGTGAACAATTCATAGCTTAATTACACACAGTCTGGTGTTGAGAGTGTAACTTGTTTCTATAAAATGTGACATTTTTTATAAATGAAAGAATTGGTCAATTTGGCTAATTCAGGGTTACAAATAGAATGATTGTTAAATATTTGATTTTATTCTATTCTTATGATGAAGTGGGAAGTCTGATCTAACTGCATTACTAATAGAGTTTTCTGTTTTTGGATCCTCTCTAGGTCCGACAATCTCCAGCCTTTCTCACACCTGTCATATACACCTGTTCAGGATGTACATTCAGGGATGGTAAGGCAAGAGGGTAACATATTGAGACAATTGGAGACATTTGAAGAGCTTCCATGGTTGAGACATTACCACCTGCAGGAACCACCTGTGTGCTTATTGAATCAAATTTAAGATTCATATATAGATATAATTTTACAAGTCTACTTTGGCCCATAAATTTGGTTTGCTTGCAAACATATTATACAAACACAGCTGATATTTGTAAAACCACTGAAGAGAAACAACTTATTCTAAAAAACAAAATGCTTTCAAATGGCATTTGCATATTGACCTAGAAATATATATTTTTCTAAATAAGGAATGTTTTATTCTTATAGTTGGCAGAGGCCTATATACCAGTAACTTACATTAACTTACTGTTGTTCTCCTTACAGATTCTTAGGAACCTAAAATATGTGAGTGTGTGTGTATGTGTGTGTGTCTTTGTGTGTGTGTGAATGTATATGTACATGTAATCTTTAAGACTAGGAACCATACAAAGAAAATATATAAAAAACTAGGGGAGGGGGTAGGGTTTGCCATCTTTGTTCACTTGGCATCAGATACCAAAACTTGACAAAAACTACTTCTATAAGTAGTTTAAGTATCCATTTATTTACAATAAAATATTTTTAGAACTATGCTTAGGTGGAATATTAATGGATAAATGTATTATTTGCCTTCAAACTCAATTATAAATATTACTCAACAAAATTTTTTTATAAGAGTGACCAGTGATTTGCACTTAAAATTCATATAGATTTTTACATTTTGTCCTTGTGAAACAAAAATAATGAAAAGAAATGTACCAGATTTGGTTTTCTAAACTCTATTACTTAAATAAGAAATTAGTGAGTAGGCAACAACTTTATTTTTGTTTTTAAAAATGGATTTCAGAGTTCTGAGATTAAAGTTTTCTAAATATAATGATGTCAAACATTCAGTTTTTCATGTAATTAGAATTTTCTAATATTTGAAGTTTAAGGAAGGAATATTGATTTTAAGATTTGCTTTCTCTTTTAGACAAGCTAAACAGCCTTTAGCTTGCAAGTGGATACTCACATGGAACATGTAGAATTATTTTAATTTTCCATGGAAGTTCTTTAATATCAGGGGCACAAATATTTCAGAAAGGATGATTTATATGGAAAAACAATTCATATTAATTAACTTTTAGAAGATTTTATTTATTTGAGAAAGAGTGTAAGCTAGCTGGTGGGAGTGGGGCATGGGGCAGAGAAAGAGGGAGAGGAAGGAGAGAGACTCTTCAACAGACTCCATGCAAGTGTAGAGCCTGATGTAGGGTTCAGTCTCAGGACTCTGAGATCATGACTTGAGCCAAAACCATGATTAACCCACTGAGCCACTCATGTGCCCCCAAAGACTTATTTATTTGAAAGAGAGAGAGAGAGAGAGAGAAAGAGAGAGGGAGAGGGAAGTGGGGGATGGGGCCATAAGATTTAAATTTTTTTAGAAAAAGTAAACTTAGAGGCACATTTTCTGAGGGATCCATCATGCATTGCTTTATGTTTGACAGCAATATAATGAGTATGTTGAGGGCACCATTTGTTTTTAAATCATAACCAGTTTTATTTATTTATTTATTTACTTACTTACTTATTTATTTTGAGAGAGAGAGAGAGAGAACTGGTGGGAGTGTAGGGGGAGGGGCTGAGGGTGAGAGAGAATCCCAAGCAGGCTGCATGCCCATCTCAGAGCCCCATGAGGGGCTTAATCTCAGGACCCTGAGATCATGACCTGAGCTGAAATCAAGAGTCCGATGCTTGGGGCGCCTGCGTGGCTCAGTCGTTAAGTGTCTGCCTTTGGCTTAGGTCATAATCCCTGGGGTCCTGGGATCCAGCCCCACATCAGGATCCCTGTTCAGTGGGAACCCTGTTTCTCCTTCTCCCACTCCCCCTGCTCTGTTTCCTCCTTGCTGTGTCGCTCTGTCCAAAAAAAAAAAAAAAAAAAAAAATCTTAAAAAAAAGAAGAGTCTGATGCTTATCCAACTGAGCCACCCAGGTGCCCCAATCATAGCCAGGATTTGAAGCCATAGCATATGAAGGGTCACATGGAGGCTGAAACTTCTATTAGGTTTGAGTCCTGCAAGTTGAAGAAGCAAAAGGTGAGGCCGGCAGTTGGAAGGCAGTTGAAAGCCTTATAGGGGCTCATGATAAGTCTTCACTATTCTTTTTTATTTTAAGATTTTATTTATTTGACAAAGACAGAGAGCACAAGCAGGGGGAACAGCAGAAAGAGAAGCAGGCTCTCTGGTTAGCAAGGAGCCCAATGTGGGGCTCGATCCCAGGATCTTAGCACTGTGATCTGAGCCGAAAGTAGATGTTAACCAACAGAGCCACCCAGGCGTCCCTTATTTTTATTTTAATATGAGAACAAGAAATTTAGGTTCTCCTGAATCTAATGGCCCACTAAAAATGTTAAAAAAAAAAAAAAAGAAGAAAACAAAAACAGAGAATATCTTTGTGAATGACCTCATACAAAGCACAGTTAGATATTTTCCTGAGATTAATAGAGAGGAAAATAATACTTCCAGGAATAGATGAGTGTCAATATACTAATTTCAAGGACCTCCATTCATAGCCCTGTTCCATCTGCACCACTGAGAAGACACAAATGAATATTGTATCTATTCTGAGTTGTCAGTTTGCCAAACACATGTGATGAAAGCACTTGAGGAAATTTAGAACGAGGCTGGGTCTACATGACCGCAGTGATTGAAATGACTGCAGCGTCTGCTCTTCCCAGATTGGATTGGGAAACTCACAGGGCTGGAACCTCAAGGCCCATAACCAGGGCACTTTTATTTGGATCGCACACTGTAAACAGACCTATTAGAACTGTTGGCTTTGGCCAATTCGGTGGCTGGTGACTTCATGAAAGGAAATTTATCATGAAAGGGAATTTTTAATATTTGAGAGCAGGTGAATTTCATTAGAAGGACATTTCAATTGTCAGACAGAGGTCAACTTTGAATGGTGTGATCTGAAGGGACAAAAGGTCAATAAAAAACAGTTTAATAAATATATACTTTTCTTCAGTATTTGCCAAAGGTAAACTGTCCTTTTCTCAGGAAGATTAAGCAATTAGTGTCCCATTCCCCTCTTCTCTAAATAAATTCATTCTTGGCTCAGTGTGATCTTTTGTAGAACTTTGTAGTTTTGTAAGACTTAAAAGCTGGCCAGCTTACCTCCCGGTGAGAGTCGGTTGGATCCTTGGGCAGGAGTCCGATGATCTCGGTGGAACCTCCAAATATAAGACCGGCGGATCCCCTTACCCAAGAATTCAACACTGCCACAGGATGCAAACAGCAAGAGGTTCTTTATTGTAGCGCGGGCGCCTGCGGAGCTGCTGACCACCGGCAGGCGCCCGCGCTACAATAAAGAACCTCTTGCTGTTTGCATCCTGTGGCAGTGTTGAATTCTTGGGTAAGGGGATCCGCGGGTCTTACAGTTTGGACTTTTTTCAATTTGTTACACTACTAAGCTGAAGTCTGAGTGTGTTAAGACTTCGTAAATGAACACACATTTCTAATTTCCTCAACAGCTGTTGAATATGCATTTGGAACCAAAAACAATGTTTTCATTTGTGATGGTGTCTTAGGAGGGAGAATATAAATCCCAGGTGTGTAGACAAGGAAAGCTGTGACAGGATTTCTAAGTATGAACTAATTAAGAAAAGTTGGGAGGATTAAAAAAAATTTCAAGATTCTTTAGAGGTATGCACATGCATCTTGGGATATTTTTGTGTTTTTTTTTCAATTTTATATTTCATGTCAATTAAAAGGCAAAATGTTATTGAAAGAATCATGGTAATGAAAGTAGATTTCCTTAAGTAGACAAAAATACTATATTTTAAAACAAAAGAGCTAATATTAAAAGAAAAAGTATTACCACATGTTCTTTGCAAGGTGTGACTGACTTTATGCAATATGTGTATCTATGTTTTGTATAAGCACATACAATTTTCTGCCACTACCCATTATTTGTGTCTTTTTTTTTAAAAAGATTTTATTTATTTATTTGACAGAGAGAAATCACAAGTAGATGGAGAGGCAGGCAGAGAGAGAGAGAGAGGGAAGCAGGCTCCCTGCCGAGAAGAGAGCCCGATGCGGGACTTGATCCCAGGACCCTGAGATCATGACCTGAGCCGAAGGCAGTGGCTTAACCCACTGAGCCACCCAGGCGCCCTATTTATGTCTTTTTACTTTCAAATTTGCACATCATAAACTTTACCTAGAGGAATTAAGCTTAATATAAAACTTTTTAACAAGGAAATTACCGTATAGAATCTGAAGAAGTTATTTTACAAATTATCTTTAAGAAAAGGAAAAGAATATTGAAATAATCCTGGAAATAAGTACTGATCCATATGCCTAAGACCAACAAGATATCAGTGTGTGGTGAATGAAGTTGAGTTAGAACATGAATGAGTATTAGCTGATAGATTTAATGAAGAAGTACTTTTCACTACCACTCATTTACATTATTTGATAATGAATATTTTTATATGATTTAGGGTAATGGAAAACTCAAGGTCATTTGAGATATATCTCTAAATACATAGAGAATTACCAATTAAAATTTTAAAGATTCTGTAAAGTTAAGAGATAGCAAGTCTAAGGATAGAAGTAAGAAACTCAAATATGTGCTTATATTTTCTTCAAATTTATTACCCTTTAAAAAAGTAAAGTTGCCATATCTTATAATAAAAATAATATGAGTATTGTTCCGGAAGCTCAAGTCTGTCTTAGCACATAATAGTAAGTAGCGATGCCAGTGGTCTGGGCTCCCTGAAAGCCTGTGCTGCCACAGATACTGCGATCACCAATGCCTTTTTGATGGAGAAAATATTAAGGAAGCAGAGGATAGTGAAAATGAAGAAACTGGACTAACATAACTAAAGGGTTTTAAGATAATAAATGTAGGGGGGCCTGGGTGGCTCAGTTAAGTGTCTGACTCCTGATTTTGGCTCAGGAAATGTTCTCAGGGTGGGCTCTTGAGCCCGTGGAGGGCTCCAGTCTGCTTGAGATTCTCTCCCTCTCTCTCTTTGCCCCACACCCCCACTCACGCTTGCTCTTTCATTCTCAAATAAATAAATATTTAAAAAAAAAAACCGGTAAATGTAGAAACTAAAATTTGCTTTATAATGACCAAGACTAGATAGGAAACATGACCTCATGGGCTCTGGGGAAGAGAGTATTTGTGGAAGAGTTGAGACTTGAACACTAGCCATGACACTACTAATTATCAGTGTGAACGTGAACAAATTGTCAAATATTTTTGAGGCTCCTATTTTTCATTGATAAGAAAATGGGGACAACTGGACTTATCAACCTAACTTCATTGGTTTATAATATCATAATGAGGAAGATTAAACACACTTTTTGTGACAGTGGTGTAATAGAAAGAGCTTAGACTTCAATGCCCGGCTTCTCTATTTTATTAATTATGCAACCATGTATGGGTTGTTTTTTCTCTATGTGATCAGTTTTGCTATATGTAAAGTAGGCGAACTATAACAACTATCCTTAAGAATTGTCAGCATCTTGGAAGCAGTGAATCTACAACGTCAGACGTGCACCTTACATCTAGATTTAAGTGTATGTCACTTGATAAGATTCCTTCTTGATTTGGTTTGGAGATGTTTTAATTGATCATAAATGAGCGAATACTCCTCATCTTATTGTTTCCTTGCCTGAAATTGCTGTCCTGGTACATCTTTCCCTCTTAAATGGAAATATCTTTCTGAGGAATCCCATTCAGTCTCACCCATAATGTTAAATACAATGTTTGCTGATACAGATATATTACATTTGTTTCTTCAGTCCAGATTTCTCTTCAGAAATACATCCTGATTCTAATATCCATCTACTTTTCTGACATCTTATTTTGGATATTAAATGGTTCTCTCAAAACCAGTATGTGGGAAACGGGCTCTTGATATTCCTTCAAAAATTCAGCCTTCTCCCATTTCCTCACCATCACTCAGCTACTTGTTCAAGTTTAAAATCTATGGATTATTTCCAATACCCCCTTTTCCCTCATCAACCACACTCGGTCCATGAGCACTTCTGATTTCTAGTCCATCCCCTTGCCTGCATGCCATACTTCAGCCTTAGCCAAAGACACTGTAATATTTGATCTGAACCATTGTTCCAAGCATCTGGCAGGGCTCAGACAATTTGCTCACAGTAGGCAGCCAGATTTCTCAGCAATGTAAATTAGATTACATCCATCCTTTGAACAGAAACATTCAGTGATTTTTTCCCCATTGTTTTCAGAACAAATTCTAAATCCCTTCCCATGACTCATGCACCTCCTCTCTCCATTTCTCTGATATTTCTTGTAGAATTCTTCACCTTCTCACTACCGTCTAGACACCTTGTCCCCAAGCACCCTTCCCAAGCCTTTCCACTGTTTATCTGCTTCGGAGTGTGTTTCTTGGCCTTTCTCACGACCCCCTCATTCTCACCGTACAAGTCAGAACTGCAATGCCGCTTTCTCAGAAAAGCATTTCTTGGCTGCTCTATCCAAGTTGGATTTTCTTATTACTTTTTATTTCAGAATTATTTTGCGTTTTTTTCTTCATAGCACTAATCTCAAGCTACTTGTTTTGCTATTGTATTTCTCCACTGATTTATTGTTTTTAGTCTGCTACTCTTACTAGAAGGTAATTTCTACAAAGGAAATGTCTCAATGTGACTTTTGTGCAGCTATATTCCCATTGCCAGGAAGAGTGGCTAGCACACAGCAGCTCCTCAATAACTATTTGTTCAATGAAGAGTTGAGTGGGAGTAGGCAACCACACATGACACAGGCAAAATTCTAAAACAAGGCAAAACATGATGGAGGAGACAGTTGTATGTACAAGTTAGAATGTGACACACATGGGATGGAAACACTAGTGTGTGTGAAATAACATGGAGAAAAGCAGAAGGAGCAGATAATTTGGGCTGGGAATGACTTGACAAAACAAAGGGAGATAAGTTTACCTGACTCTTAAATGAATAGAGAGAACTTCTCCAGGATAGCAAGGAAAGTAAGAATATCAGAGTAAGAGAAAACAGTTTTCATATTTGTAAATGTAGGCAAGCATCTGGTGGGTTGGGGACCTCCAAGAAATCCAAAGTGGTTAGCATCACAGGACATGGGGACAAGATGAGGAAGTTGCTTCTCACGAACTAAAAATATTCTCAAGCAGAATGATCTCTTTTGATGTATCAAAATTTTTTAAGATTTTTAAAAATTTCTGATTGCCTAAGAGTTGAACTTGAGCTATAATAGATTTTACAGGAAGTGTGAGAAGGGTAAGTAAAAGAACATCTCTTCAAATAGATATTCTAAACTTTTTTTCTTGGTACTCAAATCAGCAAATGGTGACTTCGCTTTCATCATGTAAATGAATGAATCTCACAAAAATTTTTTATAACTTTAGATACAATGTGTTCATCAGCTGAATATATTTTATTGGGTGTGTGTGCTTTGGGGTTTGGGGGGGTCAGGTGCAGAGGGAGCGTGAGTCTCAAACAGACTCTGCCTGAGCACAAAGCCCCACACAGGGCTCAAAATCACGACCCTGCGATCATGACCTGAGCCGAAACCAAGTGTGTGACCCTTAACCAACGAAGGAACCCAGGCGCCCCTTGGGTGGGTGTGTTTTAATCATGTGCTAAATCTGGAAGTAGATACTCCAAGATTGGTACTGTGGTTCTGTCAGAAGTTCCAATCTTTTGCTGTACTGTTCTCAGCAAGCTGGCTCTTGTAGTCAAACTTGTGTTTGTCAGGAACTGTGAGGTCTGATACTTCACCCTGCTTGCAAAATAAGTACAGTGGGCCTTTGAATGTTTAAACTGTGTGGGTCCACTTACATACGGATTTTTTTTTTCAGTAAATATTATACAGTACTGTAGTTTCTCTTCTATATGGTTTTTTAAATAACATTCTTTTCTCTAGCTTGATTGTGAGAATACAGTATCACATACAAAACATGGGTTAATTCTGTTTGTGTTATCAGTAAGTCTTTTTGGTCAACAGTAGGCTATTAGTAGTTCAGTTTTTGGGGAGAGTCCAAAGTTGTATGTGGATTTTTGGCTGCGTGGGTGTCAGTGCCCCAAACCCCTGCATTGTTCAAGGGTTAACTGTAGTTACCCCACCACAGCTCCCAGCTGCTGGCAGAAGACACTGAACTCCTGGATCAGAGACAGAGGAATTTATTGGTCTTAGCATAGCAGGTGGCATGAACTTCACACTCACAGTGGTTCTCTCTGTCCTGCAAACCCTCAGAGCTTCTCTGGAGTAGGTCAGACAGATGCTCTGCACACACTCAGGTTGTGTCACAGTCAAGTAACCCCAAGGTAGGAAATCCCAAATCTTATAAGTAGACCGGCAGCAAACATGCCCAACCTTTGTACTGGAGGAGGGCTTTGGCTTTGCTATCCAAGTCAGAAAACAAATATGCCCTCTTGTCCAATGGAAATATTGTTTCTAAGTTTCAAAACAGTTTGCCATGCAAACATTTTTGAAAAAATAATCCAAAATGAAAGCTGTCACAGTAGGAATTGAAACACCATGGAGAATTTGCTCCTAACAGTCTGGTGTTGCAAGAAGTCTACCTTAGCTCCAAAATCGTGTCTTCGCACAGGTCTGTTCAAGGCAGAAAGGACAGAGCAATGTAAAAAGAGCCTTTTTCCTGTACCTTTTTTTCTTTTTTTTTTCCTATTTGCAATGCTAGTCTTTTCTGGGGAGATACCAGGAGATTTTTATTAAGACTCTTTGACCAGAACTGGATCACATATTTACTTCTAGAGTAAAACCTATCAAGCAGGAAGGGAATTTCTATGCTGGACTTAGCTCAATTGAGATGCATCCTTTAAAACCGGGTATAAGGCCTTCTTCCATTGAGAAGATGCCGCCTGCTAAGTACATCAACTGTGTTCTTTTGGTAAGGAAGCAGCAGGAAGAAGGAGGAAGAAGGGAAAATAATTCTTGGGCGATAATAATAATAATAATAATAAAAAATGGATCACACTTGTAACATTTACCATGAGCCAGACATCAATCTGAGGACTTACATTATAGTAATTAGTGTTATACCCATAACATAAGTTATGTTACACCCCTAATGGTCTTGTAAGGTAGGTTTTATTTTTATCCTGACTCTACGTGTGAGGAAAAATTGAGACATAGTAACTTACAAAGTCATGCAGGTAGTATGCGGTGAGGCTTGGATTTAAATTTTAGTAATCTGGCTCCAGAATCCAGGGATTTAAATACAACACTATGCAATTACCTTCTGAACTGCAATAAAATAAAAATAAAAGCCCACATCTGCACATTGCATAAATATGCACTAGCTTTGTAGACAGTCAAAAAACCTGGTAAAAATCTTGAAGTGGAAATCAGCTTAACACATTCAAAACATGATTATAGGAGCAGTTAATGGCATGAGGTTGGATAAGTAGACAGGAGCCAAATCACACAAAGGCTTGAAAGCTTAGATAAGGAAATTTAGATTTTATATTTTAAATGATGAGCAGCTATTTGGGGAACTTTTTTTTTTTTAAAAAAAGATTTTATTTATTTATTTGAGAGAGAGAGACTGTGAGAAAGAGCATGAGAGAGGAGAAGGTCAGAGGGAGAAGCAGACTACCCATGCAGCTGGGAGCTTGATGTGGTTCTCAATCATGGGACTCTGGGATCATGACCTGAGCTGAAGGCAGTTGTTCAAACCAAATGAGCCACCCAAGGTGCCCTTGGGGAACGTTTTTGATGACAGATGATATGATTTTTTAAAAATGCGCTTTGTCAGTTTACTTTTTTTATAATTATGGTAAAAATATATGTTCATAACAAAAACTGTCATTTTAACAATGTTTAAGTATAAACTTCCATGGCATTAATTAAATTCACAATGCTGTGTAAGCATTACTATTAATATAGGTTTTGAAAATTTTTATCAGCCCAAACAGAAACTCTGTACCGATTAGGTAGTAACTCCTAGTTCCACCCTCCTCCCAGAACCTGGCAACCTCTAATACACTTCCTGTCTCTATTAGTTTGCTTTTTTAGAAAAAAGACATTTCATATAAATATTTTTATATGAATCACACACTTTTTAAAATTTTTGTGTCTGGCTTATTTCGCTTAACATAGTGTTTTTAAATTCATCATGTTGTGGCATGTATCAGAACTTCATTCCTTTTTGTGACTGGATAATATTCACTGTACACATATGTATTTTGTTTATCTGTTCATCTATTAATGGACACTTGGGTTGTTGCCGCCGTTTGATTGGTGTGAATGGTGTTACAATAAATACTGACATATAATCATCTGCTTGCGTCACTGCTTTTGGTTCTTTTAGGTATAGACCTGGGAGTTGAAATGGTGAGTCATTTGGTAATTCTATGTGTACAGTTTTGAGGAACTGTCAAACTTCTTTCCACAGCACCTGTGTCATTTTCAATATCCACCAGCAATGTCCAAGAGTTCCAATTTTTTTGAGGCACCTGGGGGGCTCAGCTGACCGTCCCACCCTTGATTTTGGTTCAGATCATGATGTTGGGGTCCTGGGATCCAGCCCAGAATTGGGTGCACTTAGGGAGGAGTCTGCTTGTCCCTCTCCCTCTGCTCCTTCCCACTTCCCCTCAAATAAATAAAATAAAAAAAAGAGAGTTCCAATTTTTCCATATTTACCAACAGTTGTTTCTTTCTCACTCCCCTTCCTTCCTTTTCAAAAATTCTAACCATTCTTGCAAGCATGAAGTAGTATTGAATTGTGGTTTTGATTTGTATTTCCTGAACGAGCAATACTGTTGCATATCTGTCATGTGCTTATTGGCCATTTGTGCATCATCTTTGTAGAAATGTCTATTCATGTCCTTGGCTCATTTTTCAAATTGTTTGTATTGTTTTTGTTGAGTGTAGGAATTTTAATATTTTTGAACCTTGAAACCTATTTAGTAATACACTTTATAAATAACATTTTCCCATTTTGTGTTTTGTTTTTTCACTCTCTCGATTGTGTGCTTTGATAAACAAAATGTTTTTAATATTATTTAATGATGTCCAAATATCTATTTATTGTTGCTGCTTTTCCTGTACTTTGGAGGCATATTTAAGACACTATTGCTAAATCCGAGGTCATCCAGATTTGCCCCAAAGTTTTCTTCTAAGACTTTAGAGTGTTCTACAATTTAGACCTCTGATATATTTTGAGTTGATTTATGTATCTGGTGTAAAGTAAGGGTCCAATCTCACTCCTTTGCGTGTGGATATACAATTTTCCCAGGATTATTTGTTGAAAATAATGTTCTTACTCCATTGAATGGTCCTGGAACTTTTGTGGAAAATCAATTGGCCATAGTTTGGAGAGTTTATTTCTAGGCTCTCAATTTTATTCCATTGGTCTACTTGACTATCCTATGCCAGTACCATACTCTTTTAATTATTATAGCTTTATAATACATTTTTAGATTAGGAAGTGAGAGACTTCCAACTTCGTTATCCTTTTTTGAGATTGTTTTGACTGTTCAACTCTCTGGAGATTGCATATGAATTGTGGTTTGCCACACCACCAATTGTGGTTTTAGGATTGGCTTTTACATTTCTGAAAGTTTGCTCTTGGGAAATTGGTAGGTATACATTGAATCTCTGTATTGTAGTGGGTAGTGTTGTCATTTTAACAATATTAAATATTCTAATCCAGAAACACGAGGTGTCTTTCCATTTACTTAGGTCTTCTTTAATTTCTTTCAGTAACAATTAATACTTTTCAGTGCACAAGTCTTATGCCACGTAAGTTAAATTAATTTCTAATTATTTTAACCTTTTTGATTTTATTGTAAATGGAATTGTTTTCTTAATATTATTTTTGAGTTATTCATTGTTAGTGTATAGAAATACAACTGATTTTTGTGTGTTGATTTTGAGTCTTGTACTTTGCTGAATTTTTTTATTTTTTATTTTCAGCGTAACAGTATTCATTATTTTTGCACCTCACCCAGTGCTCCATGCAATCCGTGCCCTCTATAATACCCACCACCTGGTACCCCGACCTCCCACCTCCCGCCCCTTCAAAACCCTCAGATTGTTTTTCAGAGTCCATAGTCTCTCATGGTTCACCTCCCCTTCCAATTTCCCACAACTCCCTTCTCCTCTCTATCTCCCCATGTCCTCCATGCTATTTGTTATGCTCCACAAATAAGTGAAACCATATGATAATTGGCTCTCTCTGCTTGACTGATTTCACTCAGCATAATCTCTTCCAGTCCCGTCCATGTTGCTACAAAAGTTGGGTATTCATCCTTTCTGATGGAGGCATAATACTCCATAGTGTATATGCACCACATCTTCCTCATCCATTCATCCATTGAAGGGCTTCTTGGTTCTTTCCACAGTTTGGCGACCGTGGCTATTGCTGCTATAAACAATGGCTGAATTTCTTTATTAGCTTTAACAGTTTGTGTGTCTGTGTATTCATTATGCTTTTTTTCTACATAAGATCATTTCACCTACAAATAGAGATAGTTTTACTTTTTCCTTTCCAGTTTGAAAGCCATTTATTTCATTATCAAGCCTAAGAGCTCTGGTTAGAACTTCCAGTACTATGTGAAATAGGGTGGTGAGTGCAGGAGTCCTTGTCTTGTTCCCAAACTTAGGGAAAGGCTTTCAATCTTTCACCATTGAGTATTACGTTAATTTGAGTTTTTTAAATGCTCACTTTTATTGCTGCCTGGAGAATGGACTGCTGGGAGTAGAAGCAGGTGTACTAATTAGAAAGAAATTGCAGTGTTCATTGCTATGGTGGAACAGATGAAAAAAAGTGGGGCGATTCGGGATACGTTTGGATATTGGATGACGGGACTTCCATCATGACAGGGTGGTGGTGTGGCAAAGACATTGGATGTGCACTGTCCCATACAACATCTATTAGTCACACGTAGCTACTGACAATTATAAGTACTTAAAATTAAATGAAAATCTAGTTCTTTCTTGTATTAATCAAGTATGTCATACTTTAGTATTCTATTATATCCCCAGAACTTATTCATCTTATAACTGGAGGTTTATGCCTTTTGACCATTTTCATCCTTTCTCCCCATGTAGCTATCATCTCAGAGAATGGAGACAGAACCAATCTATAATTACAGAAAATTCTATGGGCAGCACTATCCTAAATCCTGCCTGTGTGTTGGTCTCTGCTTTTCTTCCCTTTCCAGGGATAAGAAAGAGAAAATAGAAAAGGAAACGAACATTAACATTTAGAGAGAGAAATGTACTTTTCTAATTGTAACATACTTAAATCAACTAGCATTGAGGCAAGTTAGATGCATTTGTTCATGTCAGAAGTTCAACAGAATACATTTGTTATACATGAATATTCATGACAGTATTTTGGGGCAGACAATATAGTCTAATGTTTAAGAAATTATGCTATGAAGCCACGCTTCTTATTAGTAGTCTACCTCAAAACAGATTAAGGAATATTTATAATCATCTGTTTCTTCATAGATATTATGGGGATATGATATTTTAAGTATGTATTGCTATGAGTAAGGAAAAAAGTTTATAACACATTTTTTTTTAGCACATCTGAAATGCTTACTGAATCAGAGAGATATTTATGAAAACAGGTTACAAATAGATGAGCAGATAGATGATACCATGATTTCATTACACAGCTCTAATTATATATATATATATATATATATATATATCCTTAACTTATTTGAATTTATTTTAGTGTGTAATGAAGTATCATTTGAACCCCATTATTTTTCAAATAACTACCCAGTTTGTCACAACACCATTGATTTTAAAATTCCAAGACACCCTGATGTATTTGCAATGCTACCTCTAGGATATAGTACATTTCTTCTTCTTCTTCCTTTTTTTAAAGATGTACTTACTTTAGAGAGAGAGAGAGAGAGCATGAACAAGCAGGGCAGAGTGAGAGGGAGAGGGAATTTCAAGCAGATCTCATGCTAAGCACAGAGCCTGACGCTGGGCTCAATCTCAGAACCCAGAGATTACCATAGGATATAGTAAATTTTTATACAGATGTGGGTCTATTTCTGAAACTTCAGTTTATTTTGTTGGTCAGTGTATCGAGAAGTCACTACATTTTAAATTGAGTTGTTTTTTAATTAAGGCCTAATCTAATCACTCTTGCCATCATTGTCACTCTTCTTTTCAAAGTTTTCTTGGGTATGCATGCCTATTTGCTTTTCCCATATAGCATGTCCATGACACCTTTATGAAACTGTCTTTCTATGGTATATATTTCCATGTATTTCATTTTATGTTTGTGATTAAGAATGCTGAAAATATTTTCTCAGGTAGGTTTTTCTCAACTTTTGTGATTTTTCTAAGCTTTTATTTTTGCTGAAAATAGAAGTAAGGTCTTCTTTTACCTTATATCTTCAATTGGTCATTGTGTGCATTGATGAAGGCTACTGATTTCTGTATTTTAATTCCATACCACACTACCAACTGAATTACTTTGTTGTCTGTAGAATCTTTTCATTGAAGTCTAGTGGTATTGCTGGATTTAAATCATATCATCTACAAATACTCATATTTTTAGTGTTCTTCTTCTGGTGTTTATACTTCTAATTTCTCTCTTTTGACCAGTTACATGAGTGAGAACATCTAGTGCTGTGTTAGACAGTAGGGCTGATTATAGTACTTTCATCTTCTTGACTTAGCAATAAAGCTTTCAGTATTAGCTCGTGATGCTGACTTTTCAAATATATATGATACACACGATATATAAGATACATCTAGGTGTACATATATATGTATTTCATATTTCTATGTATTTTACATATGTGTGTACAATACACATCCATACACACAGACACAGACACACAATTCTCATTCTTCCTGCTAATAATCTCTAGGAAATCACCACAAAAATCTATATTAACAAATATTGAACCATTGCTCCTAGGGGTATCATGTGTACATGTATTTTGTGTGTGTGTGTGTGTAGATAGAGATATACCTCACATATAATCTTAATTCCTAAAGCATTTCATCTTGATAGATTATACTTGCTTTGTTTTACAAAAAAAAAAAAAAAAAAAAAAAAAAAAAAAAAAAAAGTAGGTTTAGAAGTAGTAAGTGACCATCCCAATAACAGTACCAGAGTTGACATTCAAACCCTACCTAACTGGCAATACAGCCTGTGTCTTGTACTACACAGTGCTGCCCCCTGCTGTTTCTATCCCGTGGTCATCTCCGTAGAATTGCTGAAAAGGACAAGGTGGAGCAGCCCCTTGTTGGACCCCAGTACGGGATGTACACATATGGACCACTCTGATTTTTCACTGCTCTGTGTGTGTACGTGCCCTGGAATGATGGCTAAAAAGCCCCAGGTATTATTTTTAGGGTTACAAATAGATTTTAGCCAGTAGGTGAAACTGCAGATACAGAATTGGCAAATAATAAGGACCATGGGTATCAGCATTTATAAGTTACGTTAGAGAATTCCTCATCAATTTCTATTTTGTTCAATGTCTTTTTAACCAGTAATTAGTGTTGTAGAGGTCACTTAAAAATAAACTCTTAAAAATGTATATTTCTTATTTATCAATAATACAAATATTCCTATAAATGTGAAAGCTGACTTGGGACAAAGTACCAAGTAACAAAAAGTGTCCAATTATTTTATCTTGTCTTTTCTCATTATACCCACAGATTCTCTAACAAGATATTTTACTGTGTAGAGTTTGCAAGATACACTGGCTATGAATCTTCACGCTTCTTTCATTGGACAGCATTTTATCCCTCTTTTTCCTAGTTATTTTCCTTCTGTTCTTCATAGGTCAACCCAAATTTCTTCAAAGAACTTTCTTTCATCTCTCAAATTTTGAATTTCTGCCCATTTCATTCTCTTTCATAGTCCTCTTTGTGGCATGTATTATATTTTTACTAGAAATACTAATTTCATAGAATTTGTTTAATATCCATACCCCCAGATAAATGTAAGCTTCATGAGGGCAGGGATTCTGTCCGGTGAGTTCACCTTGTATTTCAGCAGTGAGCATAGTCCAGGCAGAGAAGACAAGCACGTAATGCCTCCATGAACTGACACGTAAATGAACAGGTGGATGGATGAGCACAAAGCCTTTTACAGACAATTAAAGATACGTCATTCATGAGTGGTCGTGTCTGATTTTTATGGGACGGGCAGCCTCAGGCTCTGCTGTGGAGCTACTTCGTTCTCAGGAGTTAGGCAGGAGTCTGGCGTGTTTGAGACTTTCTTCATAAATCAATATTCACTGAAGCTGATAACCCACCAAATCAGAAATGACTATTTGTGATTCGGATCTCATGGTGATTTAATGTCTCAGAGGGCTGCTTTGGTTGTGGCGAAGTAAACAGTCCATTCTCCCATGTCACTTTTGATTTTAACTGAAGTGGAAGTACTTGTGGGCAAACTGATTCCAGGTCAGATTTGAGGGTTATCAGCTCATAGCGCCTCCAGCTAGTCTTTTTGGGTGATTCTATTCACCAGCAAATTAATTTTCTAGAAACTCTCATAGCTCTATCATTCCTTCCTTTCTTCTTTCAATTCTTTTTTTGATTTGTCTGGATTGGGAACCCAATTCTAGCTTTTAGTGTTTTCTATAAAGGATATTTGCAAAGGCAGTTTTTCAAGCATATTGTATTAATTATATCTGTATCTATATCTATAGTTATAGATATATATATTTAAGGATGGTATTTATTTATTTGAGAGAAAGAGTGCGAGAGAGAACCCAATGTGGGATTTGATCCCAGGACCCTGGGATCATGACCAGAGCTGAAGGCAGATGCTCAACTGACTGAGCCACACATGTGCCCCCAAATATGCTATATTTAATATATGTTATCATTTACAATTATAACTGTTACAAAATATAATGGTTACATTTGATCTGTGTTTTCACACAGCAAGGGTCTTGTGTTTTTCTGGTTCTCAGCTTTTTGGTTGTCCCATTTCTCTCTCCTTTCTGCGCCACACTAGCTCTATCTCACCCTCTAATCTTTTGCACAGAATGCAGACTGATAATACTAACGTCTTCCCAGACAGATCACTGTCTCAAGTAAAATTTCCAAAATATTTGGATAGGACCATATATGCAAGTATTATGTTAACCATGATATAAAGATTCCTGATTCCTGAAAAAAGCAAGTTAAGATTCATGCTTGTGAGAGACATCTAAAAGAGAAGCCGGGGGGGGGGGGGGTCACAGAATACCCATACAAAATTAAAACAGGAAAAAAACCAAAACTTGGATCATTAGGTTCTTTGACTGACAAGTGAGTGGGAAGGTGCTTCATTTCCCAGAATCTGCCCGAATACCATTAAAGTTGACCTTGAAATTGCTTGAACATTTTATCAGAAATGCTAATTTCTTCTGAGAAGAAGGTTATGAATTACATTTCAAGCAAAAAGGAACTACAGATATGGGACATCATTTATTCTTCATAAATCTTCATTTTCTTCTGTAGACACCCCCAATACAGTATCTTATAATTTCATTCATCATTTTGTCCCATTCACCAAGTCATATATTGACACCAAAAGTGTTTCCATTAAAGGCTGTAGCTCACCATTCACCGGGACATACACAGTTGAAATCTCAGAATCATTCTAAGACAATTTTTTGTCCCTTTGTCTTCGACACCTGTATCATGTCCATGCCTGTCCCCTCGCATGTTCATCTTGTTTCATGCATTCACTTCACTCTGACCACTTCGGCTCTCCCCAGGCTCTCTTCAGGTACCTGCCAGGGAAGAGCAGCAGCCTTATACATGGTCGTGGTAACTCCCGCAAATCTATCCTCTAATCTGCAGCCAGAGCAACCTTGCAAAAATCAAATCTGACCCCTGCACCCTCCCTTGTAACCACACAGAGATATCTCCATGATCCACATAATAAAGCCCATGTTTCCTTAAAAAGCTTCAGAAGATTCACAAAATCCTATCTACCTCTTCTATATCCAGTTTATTTTAGATTCATGTTTTATGATCTCTATGAATGTAGTAGCTTCTACTGCTACCTAACCAGTTACCAAAGTTAGTTGCATAAAACAGCAGAGACTGTCTATGGGTCAGGAATCTGGGTCCTCTGGTCAACTTGTCACAAGATTGAAACTGAGGTGTTGGTTGGCCTGTGTGTTTCTTCTGCAGGTAGGTGTCCTCTCTCAAGCTCACAGGGCTGCTGACAGTATTCAGTTTCTTGCAATGGTAGCACTGAGGTCTCGTTCTCTTGCTGGCTTGTGGCCAGGGATGGCTCTGAGCTCTTTCAGGCTCTTCTCAGTTCCCTCCCTGGGGACCTCTTCCACAGGTCCTCTCACACCTCAGTCTCTCTTCAGGAAGGCCCTGGATCCTGCTGAGGGCTTCTCTGGTTAGTCAGATATGCCCAGATGAACTCAAAATCAATTGACTAATCACCTCATCATAGCACTGATATCTCATCACATTTACATTTCTTTCTGGAACTAAGAGAATAAAGTGAAAATCTTAGAGAGGTCGTCTTGGACTCCTGCCCATCACAGGTACCAACCACTGTGGAGTTGGTGCCAATACTCATGTTTGTGCTTATGCTATTTCTTCTAATGAAACATTCCTTCCTAACTTTTGGTCCTGGTTATCCTTGTTCACCATTTGAGATTTTGCTTAGGCATAATATTCAACAGAATTTGTACTTTCCCTGAATTCATGACCTCACCTAAGTTTTCCTCTGATAAGCTGTGATAGTGATGCTATGTGTGTATGTCTCCTAGCATGAGTCCTATTCACCTAAGACTGTGTTAACTGGTTTGTTTCCCAAGGGCAGATTATTAGGTACTGACGCCACCATAACAAATTACCATAGACAGACATTTAGGTTTTCAGTATTCTGGAAACCAGCCGTTCAGGTCAGGATGCCAACATGGTCAGTTTCTGAAGAGATTTCTCTTCCTCGATGCTACAGGTTTCCTTCAACCTACTGTGTATTCTCATGACCTCTTCTATTTGAGCAGAGAGAGAAAGAGAGCGCTTTGGTGCCTCTTCTGAATGAGCGCACTAATCCCATCAGGAGGACACCAACCTTCATGATCTCATCTAACCCAAGTTACATTTTATAAAGGACCTGTCCCCAACATACAGGCACATTAGAGGGTAGAGTTTCAATATATGAACTTGGGGGACACAAACATTGAGTCCATAGCAGGTAGGGATGGTGACTTCTTCCCCTTTGTAATACAAATGCATAATAGCCTTTCAACAATATTTTTAACTGAACGGGTCTCGTACGGCCAAACTCAGCATATTTGATGTCTTTTGTCATTGATTACCTCTATCATCCAATTAGTTATCACTTCTTATGCTTTAATATTGCTTTGTACCCTTGTAAATAATTTAATGCCTCAAGGTCCAGGTTTATTAACTAATTAGTATACAAAAGTAAATCCAATATTCCTTAACCTGATCTGGCTTCTGAGGTCCAGAGAGAGATGAAAATACTGAGATAAATGTCTTCCTTTTAACTGCAACATTATATCCTAAATCCAAAATAGAAAGACATAAATGTTCTATGATAGGGGATTGGTCATGCTAATTACATGTTAACAATAGTAAATAATGTATTCATTGAAATGATATTATAGAAAATGCTAGTATCAGATAATAATCATGCTGGATTATTATGTACAAAATCAATTTAAACAAACTATGTGTTGTTATTGTATTACTTGTTTTCCTATCTAATTCCCTGGCCCCTTCACATAAACTGTATGATCCTTCAGGAAAAGGGCTGTGTTTTATATATCATTATGTCTCTGGAACTGAACAGATTACTGACAGACAGTAACACTGAAAAATGCTTATTACTTTGACTGAGTTGGCTGAAACCAAGAGGGAGAGATATAAAATGTGAACATATTCTTAGTAACACAGAGATACACATACTACCATGTATTAGTGTGAAACAGTAAATGTCAAATACGTCACATACATTTTGAAGCAAAATTAAAACTATCAGTGCAGTTATAAAAATAAATCCACCTTTGGAGATGGAAAGCATTAAACTATTTCCTATGCCCCTTCTAAGTATAGACAGCAAGTTTTCTCATTTTAAAATATTTCTTTACTGGTGCAGTTATAATATTATTTCAGTTTTATTAAATAGGCTAAATGTATTGCTTTTTAAAATTCTTTGACTGTTTTCCTTACTCCACTGCACTGCTGCAGCCAAGCTGGGGGAAGAAGAGCCCCAAGTGACAAAGACAGAAAGCAAAGGATCCTGAGAGCCAGGTAGAGCCTAAGAAAAAATCCCGGTGAGATATCTGCACTGAAGGACATCACTGGACAGCTGGGTATGTAGTTCCATTTACCCAGCTTCCTTCCTATTCAGTTTCTTAAGGAAATCCTGCTACTGATAATTTTAAAAATATTTTTTACATATCCTGAAATTTCACCCTTTTTGAGACCTCTCCTCCATCCCTACTTAACTCACTACGAACTATTATTCCTTCTTCTCAGAACATCCCTTGCCAACTACCCTCTTCCTGAGTTAAATATTTTATTCTCCCTCCTATAGCAGTTTTTGATCCTCAAAGACCCAATTCTAGGGACACTGGGTCCAAAAAGATCCGTAGGGATGACATTGGGAGATTCTGTACTTCACGTTTTAAGTAAGGCAGGTTAATGAAAGAAAGGAGGAGAAACAGAGGTTAGGCAAGGATTACAGTAACGGTCCTCTCCATCCTACTGGCATACCTGTTGGGTATAGATTTTTCTCCAGTTCAAACAGGATGGGGTTACCAGCACACACATACACAGTCACCGCATCCCCCCTGTGAGCATATAACTTCACAACGTTGAGCTCTTCCTTTCCAGGTACTAAGGCAGAGACCTGATCTGTTCCAAGAGTGGGGAAAGCAGTCGCCACATCAGCCTGAAGCTTTCTCCTGCAGAAAGCAAACCAACAGGTGGCATGAATCCTGCCTGGATGGATTTTAATAAATTCAAAGGACTCTGGAGGACCTACTATAAAATCACAGGGGCCAAGGAAAACTGGTTTATGATGCCCTATATATGGTATATGATGCTCTACTCTTCCAAAACATCCTATCCTCTTTCTCATTCAATGTCTCATCTAGTTTCACATATTCTTGGGGGAAGTCTTTCCCTTTCACAAAGGAGGAAAACTGAGATCTAGTGAGTAACCAAGTTAGACTGACTAGAAACTCAGCCTTACCTTCCAGACTCCATGCCTTGCCCTCCGCCCACTCCTTTCTCTTATCTGCCTCGCAAGTCTGTCAGCTTATGGTCAAAAAGCTATAGGAAGGTACCAGGAGTGACAACTAGGGAACACTGGTCCCCAACTTCGCAACGTGGTACCAGCATCAGCAACACTGTGCACAGACACAGCAACACTGTGTAACAGACGCAGTTCTTAAAACGCGTCCCTTGGTTCTCTCCCACCTCACCCTCCATCCGTCTCTCCTGCGAGAAGCAGATCCCTTTTCTCCTGCAGTCGTAGTTTTCGGTGTCCCATCGGATTTTTCCTAAGGGACTCGAAGCGCTGTGGAGGGCGGGCCCTGTCACTGTTCGTGTTTGCACCGCCCACACCTTATCTAGCCGCAGTCAGGAAGCGCTGGCTGGATTACGTTTTCCTTTACTAGCCTGGGAGACACTCTAGGCCTGTGCTCCGTCTTCGCCCTCAAAACGTGCCTAACCCCCCCTGGCTCTCCGGGGTCCCATCCTGGCTGGACTTTCCCCGGCGTCCACCCCGGGCGGCGGACCCAGCTCAGAGAGGGCTGTGGGCCAGCCCGCACTGGGAGATGTCTGGGTGCCTGGTGGGCGGAGCGGGCCCCTTCTCTCCCTCACCTGTCCGACCCCTTGATGGCCGTGTTGGACTTGACCCGAAAGGCCTTGGCAAACATGTCTGCTGGAGTGACCTGGGGGGGGCAAGACGCGCACAGAAGCCGGGGGCTGTCAGGAAAACCAGAACGCGGCGACTTCCCGCCTCGCAGCCCTGTGCGCAGCCATGTTGCGGCCCAGCTGGAAAATAGGCTCGGCTGGAAACCCGGCCCACTCAGCTTCGCAGCTATTGGCGCTGCGGGGACCTCGGCCGCCCCTAGTGGCAACCCCGGGAACTGAGCCTGGGAGGGTGGGGCCTGGAGAAGGCAGGCGGATTCCCGCTCCATCGGCGTCCCTTGGGCTGGGCTCTACGCCCGGGCGAATTGCTGGCGCCTGCGGGTCTCTAGTGATGGCAGTGGCGACCAGGATGACTTAGCTTCTGCTCCGTTGGTGTTGCGTTCCGCCAGACCTCGCCAGCTCCTGTTCCATTCAGTTTCAGTTCCACAAAATTAATGGAGCTCTTGTGTTTTATTAGGTTTTCAGGTCTCTCGAATAATTTTCTTGAGGGCTTTTATTAAAGTCTTTACATTTTATTACACGCTAGAGGTCTCAGGATTTTCTCATTGTTTTAATTTACGTGGCGTGACAGTAACTAACAGAGAATCCACCCTTGTCCCTGGTTTGCCCCGCATGTTTTGAGCAGAAAACTACAAATGATCTTCAAGTCTATTTTAAAATATTTTTGGCCACTTTTAGATACATTTTTCAAAGCTTTATTGCTTTTTGTGTTCAGGCGTTATTTGGAGAGGGGAGTTTCCAAAACTAATAAAACAACATTGCTTATTTAAAAAAAAAAAATCTGTGAGGCAGATTAGTTTCAAATTATGGTTTGGCTTCTCCCTATCAATGTCACGTGCCAACGGCTTTTCTTACTGAAACTCTTGCATTCTCTGGAAGATGTGGCGGTAATACTTACCTCATAGGGTTTACATTAGAAACGACTGAGTTAATGTATGTGATAGGTTATACCGTCCTTTGCAAATTTCCAGTAATATATGTAAAAACTCTAGAACAGCGTTGAGAGAGAGTGATGGTTTCCTGGTAGGGGGCTGCTGTGCACACCTGGGGTCTTGGCCCCTACTAAATCAAATTTTGCATATGAAAAGTTAAGGGCAGAGTATCCATCCACCAAGAAAAAAAAAATCATAATTATTTCTTTGGATGACACAATTACACAAAGAAAAATTCCACATTGGCTGTGCAAAGATAAGGCCTTCCACAGTGTCTGCCCACCACCACCATTCTTGGAAGGACCCTGAATCCCACCTAGGGGCCCTCCTGCAACTTGGGCTCCTCCTACACTTTGGAACTACCAGACCTTTATTTTGAAGCATCCCAGCCCCGAGGCCAAAGTTGGAGGACCCCAGAAGAGGACCATGCCCCAGAACCTTCTCCCTTTGGGCCCAACTCCAGCAACACTTGGGTGAGGGATGATGCCAGACTGTGTTGTTGACTAGGTCCATTGCAGCACAGCTACTTAGGCAGCCTCTGCCCAGGCAAATGACGAAGGTTATTCAAGGGGATATTAGAAATAGATACTAAAAATAAATAAACCATAAGTAAATACAAAAATGGCAATGTACAAAGGTGTAACACAATCTCCCTTCTCTATAAAAAAATGAGATTAATGAACACTGGAAAGATGTCAGAAACCAATAAAAATATAACTTTATGAAATGAGGGAACAGATATGATGAAAGTAAGATTACTCTGCATACTTCTCATATTACATTGACTTTTGAAGCATGCAGATGTTTGGGGCGCCTGGTGCCTCAGTTGCTTAAGTCTGTGAATCTTGGTTTTCAGCTCAGATGATACTCTCTGGGTGGTGAATTCGGGTCCCACATCACAATGGAGCTTGGTGTGGAGTCTGCTTGAGTTTCTCTCTCTCTCTCTGCCCCTCCGTCCTTCCTCTCTCTCTGAAATAAATTAAAAAAATCTTTTTAAAAATGTAAATTTTTTTATATATATATTTTTTAAAAGTTTATCTCAAAAGAGAGAAGTGAGATCTACAATTGAAAAAAATGCTAATGCAAATAATTGTAAAACTCTATTAATTTGGTCAGTGAACCAATCAGAAGTAAGGATTATTTCAAGTCATTTTTTAAAAAAGATTTTATAATTTATTTGACAGAGAGAGGGAGATCACAAGTAGGCAGAGAGGCAGGCAGAGAGAGAGGGAAGCAGGTTTCCCACTGAGCAGAGAGCCTGATACAGGGTTCAGTCCCAGGACCCTGAGATCATGATTCATTTTAAAAATCACTGTTTTGTAACCAACAATGAAAATGATTAATTATATGCTATATTGATTACAGGTTAAGTGTTATAAATAGATTCCACAAGCATTAGGTGAAAAGTTTTGGAGAAATAGTATATATATACACTAATATATAAACTTGCCAATTGTAACTTGCCAATTGTAAAGATAACTTGCCAATTGTAACAATGTTCCTTTCAATGTGAGAAAACTGGCTGTCGCTTTTATTTTAGATTTAGATAAATTGACTCTATTGGAAACAGCCAGTTTCTCATTCTAAGAATGCCACTGGATTTGATGCAAAATGAAGTAATATCACGTTAAAGTATTTTTACCTTAATTATAACTTTATTTTTATCTAAAATTTTCATGGTTTTGTAAAAGTTAAAAATGTTCCCAGTCAACTTATTTCAACTAATAATGTTGTTTGAAATGTATGAACATAAAAATTGTATTTCAGACTCTTGTGGTTGAATGATTCCAAAACCCCCTTGAGCAGCAAAATCATGAGGATGTCATTAGACTTAAAGATCATTATCAAAAAGGTCCTCATAATTCTCCACATATACAATCTTACTTTAATATATTCTTAATTTTAATTTTAAAATGATTTATTTACATATTTAAGTAACCTTTACAGCCAACATGGGGCTCAAATTCACGACCCTGAGATTGAGGGCACAATCCATTAGTTGAGCCAGCCAGGCACCCAAATAAAATAACCATCTTTATTGTAGTTCAAAGCTGATACAAAGACAGAAAACATGGAAAATATAGGTGAGCATTAAGGACTTAAACACCAACTCTTTTTTTTTTTTTTAATTTGTATTTATTTATTTATTTATTTATTTTTCTCATTTTATTTATTTTTTTAAATTTATTTTCAGCATTATTTATTATTTTTTCACCACACCCAGTGCTCCATGCAATTCGTGTCCTCTATAATACCCACCACCTGGTACCCCAACCTCCCACCCCTCTACCACTTCAAACACCTCAGATTGTTTTTTAGAGTCCATAGTATCTCATGGTTCACCTCCCCTTCCAATTTCCCCCAACTCCCTTCTCCTCTCTAACTCCCCATGTCCTCCATGCTATTTGTTATGCTCCACAAATAAGTGAAACCATATGACAACTGACTCTCTCTGCTTGACTTATTTCACTCAGCATGATCTCTTCCAGTCCCATCCATGTTGCTACAGAAGTTGGGTTTTCGTCCTTTCTGATGGAGGCATAATACTCCATAGTGTATATGGACCACATCTTTCTTATCCATTCATCTGTTGAAGGGCATCTTGGTTCTTTCCACAGTTTGGCAACCATGCCATTGCTGCTATAAACATTGGGGTACAGATGGCCCTTCTTTTCACAACATCTATATCTTTGGGGTAAATAACCAGGAGTGCAATTGCAGGGTCATAGGGAAGTTCTATTTTTAATTTCTTGAGGAATCTCCACACTGTTCTCCAAAGAGGCTGCACCAACTTGCATTCCCACCAACAGTGGAAGAGGGTTCCCCTTTCACAGCATCCCCTCCAACACGTTTCCTGTCTTGTTAATTTTGGCCATTCTAATGGTGTAAGGTGTATTTGTTTTTAAAATTTCTTTTCAGTGTTCCAGAATTTGTTTATGCACCAAACCCAGTGCCATGCAATAGCTGCCTTCCATAATACCCACCACCAGGCTCACTCAACCCCCCACCCCTCTCCCCTTCCAAACCCTCAGTTTGTTTCTCAGAGTCCACAGTCTCTCCCACTTCTAGTTGCCCCAACTCACTTCTCCTATCCATTTCCCAATGTCCTCCATGTTATTACTCATGCTCCACAAATAAGTGAAACCATATGATAATTCTCTCTCTGCTTGACTTATTTCACTTGCATAATCTCCTCCAGTCCCATCCATGTTGCTACAAAAGTTGGGTATTCATTCTTTCTGATGGAGGCATAATACTCCATAGTGTATATGGACCATATCTTCTTTTTTTTTTTTTTAAGTTTGGCGACTGTGGCCATTGCTGCTATGAACATTCAGGTACAGATGGCCTTTCTTTTCACTACATCAGTCTCTTCGGGGTAAATACCCAGTAGTGCATTTGCAGAGTCATAGGGAAGTTCTATTTTTAATTTCTTAAGGAATCTCCACACTGTTTTCCAAAGTGGCTGCACCAACTTGCATTCCCACCAATAGTGGAAGAGGGTTCCCCTTTCTCCACATCCTATCCAACACATGTTGTTTACTGTTTTGTTAATTATGGCCATTCTAACTGTGTAAGGTGGTATCTCAGTGTGGTTTTGATTTGAATCTTCCTGATGGCTAGTGATGATGAAATTTTTCATGTGTCTGTTAGCCATCTGTGTCTTCTTTGAAGAAGTGTATGTTCATGTCTTCTGATCATTTTTTGACGTGATTATCTGTTTTATATATGTTGAGTTTGAGGAATTCTTAATAGATCTTGGATATCAGACCTTTGTATGTCTTCACTGGAGAAGTGTCTGTTCATGTCTTCTGCCCATTTTTGACATGATTATCTGTTTTGTGTGCGTTGAATTTGAGGAGTTCTTTATAGATCTTGGACATCAGTCCTTTGTCTGTACTGTCACTTGCGAATATTTTCTCCCATTACGTGGTTAACCACCAACTCTTAGCCCCAACATTTCTGAATTCAACTATAGTTATTATAAATATTTTATTGTACTCCCTAGCAATCATTGTTCTATAAACATTTATGTGGAATCAAATTATACTCTGTGTGTGTGTGCGTGTCTATACTTGATATAGGATTTTTTGGGTCACTTTTCACCTTATAGTATGTGAATGATATACCCAATTAGATTCTAATTTCTCTTTATGATTTGTTCAAATTTTTATGAGTGCTAGATAGCCATTTTGTAGATCTTGCATTTCATCATTTTGTAGATAAGCAAAAGTAGATAATAACTACTTACATCTTATTACTAGTGTAGGTATGAGATAGTTAGGCTTTTATGTATTTTTGAAGTGAAATTACCTTAAAGATGGAAAAAAGCATTTTCTCCCATTTCCTCTGAACAGAGAGTCTCAGATAAGTCCCAGAAGTTATGGAAGAAGCTTTGAGTAAGTTAGAGGGAAAGATGGGTAGAAGTAGGCACTGGAGTGATTGGATCTAGTTTCTTGCCACAAGTATTTTATGAGTAGAGCACAAAGCATTTTGGTTGGCCAAGTTTTAATGAGGTGCTTTAAAGAAGTGATTTCTCCATCCCTCTGATTATCATCACATTCAATACAAATTGTGATTTATGAATATAAGAGTTACACAATATTTGAAAAAATAAACTGAGAATTGGATTGATAATGAAAAATTCTGAGTAAATGTACATATTTTAATTTTAGGACTGCAACTTAATCATTGTTTTATCCACATTCAGGATATAACAGTTTCCCATCCTGACATATGGCTCGGAATGTATGTGCTGGTGTCTTTCTACGATATCCATGAAGACAGTCAAATTCAATCACATCCCCTGTTGCAGAATAATGCATTTTTGTATCATGGGTCCATCGAAATCTTATATTCTGTCTTCTCATCATTTCTGCTGATAATGTACAGGGCTCTGATATAAAAAAAAAAGAACATAAAACATTGAAAACAGAATTTCAGACATTCAAGTAGAATCTTTTGCACAGGTCCAGGGTTTCATTTTCAAAACTTTTTCAAACCAATCCATTGGAAGACCACCGTGTCCATTTTAAACACTTTAAATGATGAATGATGTAAAATGAGATATTATTTTTAAGCTGTGATAATTAAATGTTATAATCAAAGATTCATAGAATCTATGAAATCAAGTTCTTTCATTAAAGGATCTTTTGCTTGAACAAGAGGGTTTTTCCCAACTTTATTTCACTACACATTAGTATTTGGTAGTCAGCATGCAATGAATGTTTGTTAACCCATGACAAGTCTATTAATAACAGCAAAGCGTCTATTATACTGATTTTCCCAGGATCCATGAGAATAGTGAAATATTTACCTAAGCATTTTGGTGGTGTTGACCACTTTCCATTTCTGCATGTTACGGTCCTGGGTCCCTGAAGTACATAGAAGTCAAGACATTTGTACTGTACTGACGATCCCGGAGCATATACTGCTAGTGGGAATGAGGTAATGTCTCCATTGTCAATAGATGGAGGAGACACACATTTGCCACTAGGTTCTAAAAAAAAAATTGATTTATTGAAAGACCAAAGAAAAACAGGTTAAAATAAAGCAAATAAAAAAAGCAATATCAAGACTTGTGATTTCTGCTGATAGATATGATTGATTTAAGGCATTTTATTTTATTTTTTTTAAAAAAGATTTTATGCATTTATTGAGAGAGAGAGAGTTCTGAGAGTCAGGGAGACAGAAAGAGTACAAGCCAAGTAGAGGGAGGCTGAGGGAGAATCAGCCTCCCTTCTGAGCAGGGAGCCTGATGTGGGGCTCCATCCCAGGACCCCAAGATCATGACCTGAGTAGAAGGCATACCCTTAAACAATAAACAATGGTTAAGATGCAGTCCTAACATTAAGATATGTCACATTACATATGTTATAGAAATATGTAACATTAAAATAACCAACTGAGTCACCCAGGTACCCCCACTGAAGAAATTTTAATCACTTAAACTGAGAATCACACTTTTAAGCCTTTCCTTTTATCCCTCATGAGAGCATACATAAAGCATTAGCAAGTATGTCTGCTTTACCATATTCTGGTGTTAAAAAGTGTTTTTCCTACTGAATCAATACTGGGCAGATGGATAGCTAATAGGAACAAAGAAACTTTCTTTTTATATACAACATACTGCAGTTTCTATTGGATCTCTAGTCCTTGTTTATTGATTGTCATTTCTATTACAAAAGGAACATCAACTTTGTTAATTAAAGTGAAAGAATTACACATTTGTATAATGGGAAAGGGAATTGCTGGCTTGATGTTCTGGACAGGATGAGGTAGAAAACTTTGTGCTTATTCCTTCTGCTCAGTATCACTAAAAATTCTGAACATATTATAAAGACCAACAAAAGAGATTGTGGAGGATGCAGAGAAGACGTCGATCTGATCTGAGACCTTGGTATTCAAGGAGTCATACTGCAGTGAGTTGTTTGGGTTTTCATGTTGTCGCCTATGGATCCTGGACTGGGCACTGAAGAAGACTGGAACCAGAGATGATATCAAGTTTAGGGGAAAAAAGTCCCAAGGATTGTCTGCTGTCTTTAGCAAAGGCTCAGGAAAGGAGTATTCTAGCAAAACAGATTTTTTTTTTTTTTTTACAATACTTGAATTACTTGAATTACTACTGAAGAAACCTCGACCAACCCTCTCCCCACATTGATGAGAGGTCAAGGGTGGAGCCTTGACTTCCAGACACAGTCAGGGAACAAGACACCTCACTAGTTTCCACGGTGTCAGTGGAGGCCAAGTGGAGGCCTGGACTTGCACTCTGCAGTAATGGAGGACTGATAAATAAGAGATTTCAATAAAATCCAGAGTCTTAAAATACAACACCCAAAATTCTAAAATACAATTGAAAATCATTCATCACAGCAAGGACCTGGAGAAATCTCAAGAGAGAAAAGATAATCAACAGATCACAATACTGAGATGACAGAGATATTGGAATTATTTGATGATGGTTTTTAAAAATCTAGTGGGAATTACAGAACTAAAATTCCACTACAAGTGGAATTAAAAAAATCCTCACTAAATGGACTCAATTATGGATTATGGATGACAGAAGGCTAAATAAACTTGACTATAGAATATAAATGACTCACTTTGAAAATAGATTGAAAACAAAACCAAAAAAACTTTCTAAAATAGGGACTGAAATTTCCCAAAAATTTACAAGGCATAAACATTCATATTGAAAAAGCCAAACAGTATCAATCCCCCAAAATTTATGCCAACATACACCATAATTAAACTGAGGAAAAGTAATGGAAAAGAAAAAAAATCTCAAAAGCAGCTACATAGAAACTATGCAAAATATTAAGGGAGAAAGAATTCAAATGTCAATGTGGTCCTCATCTGTGACCTTCAAAGCAGAAAGGGGTGACAACATTTTTCAAGTGCTAGAAGACAAGAACTGTCAGCCCTGAATGCTATATCCTGTCATAGTATCATTTGAAGTTTAAGGGAGAGAAGAAGATATTCTGAGACAAAGGAAAACAGAGCATTTATTTCCAGCAGATCTGTCTTTAAAGAATTGCTAAAGTCGGTGGCGCCTGGGTGGCTCAGTGGGTTAAGCCACTGCCTTTGGCTCGGGTCATGATCTCAGAGTCCTGGGATCGAGCCCCGCATTGGGCTCTCTGCTCAGCAGGGAGCCTGCTTCCTCCTCTCTCTCTGCCTGCTTGTGATCTCTCTCTGTCAAATGGATAAATAAAATCTTTAAAAAAAAAAAAAGAATTGCTAAAGAAATACTTCAGATATCAGGAAAAAGATAACAGAGCAAGTATTGAGACTTCACTAAGGAAGAAAAAACAACAGACTGAAGAAATAAGGGTAAATATGATGGACTTTCTTTTTCCTAAGGGGTTTGTTAGGTTTGGTGTTTGTGCAACATTATATCACTTGATTTGGTGCTCAATATATATAGAAGAAATACTCCAGACACTTATGTTTGAACTGTGGGGAATGTATGGGTGCCTGGGAGGCTCAGTCAGTTGGTTAAGTGTCCACTCTTGACTTTAGCTCAGGTCATGATGTCAGGGTTGTGAAATTGAGCCCTGTGTGAGGCTCCATACTGGGCGTGGAGTCTGCTAAAGATTTTCTCTCTCCTCCCTCTACCACTCCAATCCTTCTCTCTCTCTCTTAATAAATAAGTAATAAATAAAATAAATAAAATAAAATAACATGTGGGGGTGGGTAAATGGACCCTAAGTGGAAGTAAGTTTTCCTCATTTCACTCGAAGTGGTAAAATGTCAAAACCAGGGGGAGAAGTGACAAGTTATATATGTGCATCTTAATACATTGAGCAACCACGGACAAAGCTCTGCAAAGAGATATGTGCCAAAACAATAAAGACATATCAAAAGGAGATTATTTTAAAATGTTCCAAATATCCACAGAATTGGCAAAAAAGGAAATGAGTGAGAAACAGAGGAAAGAAACAGAAGGCAAATAACAAAACCATTGACAGCCCTTAATCTATCAATAATTACTCCAAGTATAAATGGTTTAAATTCTTCAGTTAAAAGACTGAGCATGGCAGAGTGGACACAAAAACAAGAGCTGACTATATGGCAACTAAAAGAAACTAACTTCAATGTGAAAACATACGTGGGCTCAAAGTAAAAGACTGGAAACTATATATGCCAGGCAAAATTTGATTTGACAAACAAGCAGGTAAAATATCTCCTCCTATAATACTTCTATCTTCTTACAATATCTCCTCCTATAATATTTCCAAAACTCTAAATATTGGAGTGTGTTATGACCAGGTCCTTAGAGTTTTTTCCTGTATATATGAATTCTCTGGTTGACCTCAGCTAGAAACCTACCTTTTTACAGTCCACATGCTGAAGAAGCCCAAATTTATATCACATTCTATGCTCATGCTCCAGCTGCAGATTGATTGTGTGTCTCAAAGTGAAATAGCCCCCCTCCCCCAACATAGGTTTAGTACATTTATTCCTGAGGAAATAACTGAGCTTCTTAACACTTAAGATAGAGAATTTTCTGGGCGCCTGGGTGGCTCAGTTGATTAAATGTCTGCCTCTTGATTTCTGCTCTTGTCATACTCTCAGGGTCATAAGATAGAGTGTTGGGCTCCATGCTCAGTGTGGCGTCTGCTAAAGATTCTCTCTGTCCCTCCCCTTGTTCCTCCCTTCACTGCTTACACTCATGTGCTCTCTCTCTTAAAAAAAAAGAGAGAGAGAGAGAGTGAGAAGAGAGAGAGAGAGAGAATTTTTCATGACTCCAACTGTTCTAAAGTGGTAAAATCTTCCATAAAATAAATATATATTATCACTACACAGTCCACAAAAAGAAAAAAATTGGATTTTAAGCACCACCATTTTATTTGAGATGAAATAAAGATTCCATAAGAACTATGTCAAAATATTTATATATATTGTGACATATATATATTCTCTAAAACCCGAGGGGAAATAAGATACTTTACCTGCACACTGAGGTGGTTGTGACCAGTTCCCATTAAAACATGTCACTTCTATTTCCCCAAACAGTTCAAAAGGTTCGGTGCATTCATAACGTGCAGTCTGACCAGGTAGATACCTAGGCTTCTCATCTAGGATAATAGCATTTTCCACTTTGGGTGGATTCTCACAGGAAATATCTGAATAGAAAGAAAAAAAAAATAGCATCTCTAACGTAATGATCATTTAGAGTAGCAAATCAATGAACAGGATAAGGGAGATTTAAAATCAACACTTAATCTGTCATGAAAGAGTACCAATTTAGGAAATTTACATATAAGATAGAAGAAAAGGAGATAAATATCTTTTGGTAAGATTTAAGCTTGTGTGAAAATGAGAGTTTTTCTGGACATTTCCCATTTTTAGTAAAATCAATATTGCAAATTATATAAATTCAATATGAATTTGTAAACCACAAGAAAATAATAATAAAAAAATCATTTGATGTCAAGTTTTGGCTTGCAATCATCCCATTTATGAATGTGATTTTAGGCCCTTAGAAAAATAAACATGGTAGGCACTTCCTTAGACAATAAATGAAGAATTAACACACTTTAAAGAGTATTAGAGTTGAAGGGAGAAGATGATTAATTGAGGACCCAAACAGGAGATAAGGAAGAGAACAGAAAAATACATGTTTAATTTCTAAAAGCACTCTTCAATTATAATAATAATTATTTTTTTTGCAAATGCTTAAGGACATTTCAATGCGATTTCAAAGTGTAATTCACTGGTGAGATTCAGGTGGGTGTAAAGAAGAATAGGCCACAGCTACAGTTCCTAAACTGGAGCACACATTGAATCCCTTGGGAATTGTTGAGACACTTACAGGGTTGCAGCCCCAGAGCTTTTGACACGACAGGTCTGAGTGAGCCAGTGAATTACATCTGCATTTCTAACAATTGTCCAGAAGATGCTGATGGGGCTATTCCAGGGACCAGAGTTTGAGAACCACTGGGCTCAGACTAACCAATGAGTACACAGTTTCATTCCTTTATGTTAAAGCATAAACCTTCTTTGACCTGGCCTCAAACAATCATCTACATCCATTGTTTAAATGACATTAGAGGGAATTGTATCTTATATTACTTAAGACATTTTGATAAATAGATTCTAAAATTTTATCGAAGTACCTTTGCATTTTGGCTCTCCTATCCATTGGCCCTTAATGCACTGTATAAAATTGGGTCCATCCAATTGGTAAATCTTTGGACACACAAAAGTTACTTTTTCTTCTGACCTATATAAGTCCTTCTTCCGGCCTATGGGTATGGCAATACCAAAGTCAGGTAAGCCAAAACAATCCGTTTCTGAAAGAAAAGAACATGTACTTCTTTGGTAAATCTTTTAAAACACATAATGACCAATAACTAGAATGTAGAATAATAAGTACACATCAAACCAGTGGGCACTAACACAATTTTTCTAAGTTGAAAAACTGTGTTAGAAGGCTTTTGACTTAATTATATTGAATTGTCCTATGTTTATCAAAAGTAAAATATGGGGATGATGATAAGGGAAGTCTGAAAAGGTAGAAATACATGTAATGCTTGATATCACATTTCTTCCACTGAAATTCTTTTTTGCTCATATGAGCCACCTACATTATGTATGTATTTGTATTTTTGGTTTCTGTCAAAATCTGTTACTTTTAATTATAGCAAATATCTTAGAAAAGTATATACTTCTAAGGAGGTAACTGATAAACTAACACTACATTAAATAATGATGAGCTTGCTGAGCAGGGACCAGCTGTGATCCAGGCACAGAGAGGAGGAGTCTGTGGACGTGTATCAGAGGATGTCGAATGTGCACATGAAGTGACGTGAAAGTGAAATAATTTGGGCTCATGCTTTCACACGTTTATTATTAGTAGGGTTATTAATTTTCTACCAGACTACACAACTTTCTAGAGATATCTTGTTAAATTTTAGAATTACTGCCTGGTTTCATATTTGTACTATTTATGCTCTGAATTAAGAATATTGATCAACTTTAGAGTAAAATTAAATACACTGTACTTATGCATTCTGGTGGATGAGACCATTTTCCTCCTAAACACTTTATAGATGCAGATCCATAAGTCCCAAAACCTTCTTCACATTCGTATACTATTTCTTCTCCATACTGGTAAGTGTCTGATTTGTGAAGAGGAAGACTATGTGGAACCACAAATTCTGGTGGTGCACAAGGAAGCCCTAAAAAAAGAAAGAAAGAAAGAAAGAATGACTCCCTATTTCATTAACTCTGAAATTTCATTTTAGGTACTGGTTGCCATATTTGGCAGTTTAATTGGAAAAGAAGTGGTAACCCAGGAGCTACGATCATAGCACAGAGAAGGTGCACAAATGCTTCGTAAAACCACCACTCTGATGTGTGTCCGGCTGGCAACCTGAGCAAGAGCTGGAAACTAAAAAAAATCAGTATATTATCAGCTTCTTTCTAGATATGTTTCCTGAGGCAAGGGAAACTAAGGCACAAATAAGCTATTGGGACTACATCAAAATAAAAAGCTTCCGCACAGTGAAGGAAATAACAAAACTAGAAGGTAGCCTACAGAACAGGAAAAGATATTTGCCAATGACATATCTGATAAAGGGTTAGTATCCAAATATGGAAAGAACTTATAAAACTCAGCACCGAAAAAGTGAATGATCCAATTAAAAATGGGCAGAAGTCATGAACAGAAAGTCTTCCGAAGAAGAGTACAGATGGCCAACACACACGGAAAGATGCCCAATATCAGCCAGCATTAGGGAAATACAAATTAAAACCACAATGAAATACCACCTCACACCTCTCAGAATGGCTAAAATAAAAAAAAAAAAAACCACATAAGAAACAACAGGTGCTGGTAAGTATGTGGAGAGAGGGAAACCCTCTTGCACCGTTGGTGGGAATGCAAACTGGTGCAGCCACTCTGGAGACCAGTATGAAGATTCCTCAAAAAGTTAAAAATAGAGCTACCCTGTGAACCAGCATTTCCACCCCTAGGTATTTACCCAAAACAAACCAAAAAACTAATTCAAAGGGATACATGTACCCTGATATTTACAGCAGCATTATTTACAATAGCCAAGATATGGAAGTAGCCCAAATGACCATTGATAGATGAATGGATAAGGAAAAGGCAGTATGCATATTACTCAGCCATAAAAAAGAATGAAATATTGTCCGTTGCTATGACATGGGTG
>NW_028134066.1:0-54850 GCF_964662115.1 Mustela nivalis | reverse complement strand
GTTTGTAGATCGGGCCTGCCATACCTACGTCCCCAAACCTAAGCTGAGTTTGTGTTTTCAGACTTCTGTCCTCAAAGTCTTGGGCCACACATCCTCCAGGCTGGGCCCCTGGAGCCACACATTAGGACTGTGCCTACCAATCTATGGGAATTCTGCCCATTCCATGGTCCAAAATCGTACAAATTAGGAGAAACCTCCAACGACCCTTAGGCCATCCCAATAGTGTGGGTCACCCGGAACAAACAAGGGGTGTCTGACACCAGCTGATAATCGACCTCCACTCATACCTAGATGGATGTCCCCAGAGAAGAAGATTGAACCAGACAGGACCCTAGGCCATAATAGGATCCATTGCTTTGGGTTACAGGCATGTGTCCTCAAAAGCCTGATTCCAATACGAGCATAGGGGTTTTCCTGAGGCACCCATCAGAACTCATCTCGTCTCCACAAGTAAACCTGTGCATGGGAGCCATGTCCAAAGCTTAGGAAAGTACTTCAGGTTGCCGGTGCCACCGCCCCATTCCAAGGCCCTCATGGACACAAAAACACATTAGGACACATCCTCAGGAAAGTCCATTTCAACTCAGCCACCGAGGTTGCTCCCGCAGAGCCATCAGATCTAAACTGTCTTGTTGCTAGGAGACAATTGGAATGCGAGGCGGGCTTCCCAGGCATCCATCCGCGAACGGTGCTCTGGAGTCATTCCATATGGGATGTCCTGGAGCTGTCCAACAGGTCTCAATTGTCCGGAAGAAGGAATCCTGGAAGGGGGCATCCCACAACTCCCAACGTGGGAAAACCTCAATGGTCTCGAGATTCCGCTCCCTTCATGAAGCGGCCGTCATGCTCAGAAACTCCCACCTGAGCCAACGTCTGATCCTCGCCCTGACTTCAGATGCATGAGATATTGGTTCAGATCTGCAGGGGGTACCTGCCGTGCCCTCGCCCTGAAACCCAAGTCTAGCTTGTCTTCTCAGACTTCCATCCTCACACTCCTGGCCCCAAAGCCCTCAAGTTTGGCAATTCCGGACCCACAATGCAGCACTCTGCCTGCCCTCTAGAAAAAAAATGATTGCCTCATGAGCTGCCCAGGCACCTTAAATGAGGGTAAACCTACACAGCACTCGACTTTACCCAAATTATATAGTCTAACCTGGGCACTAATGCACTGTCGAACACATCCTGAGCCCGGACCTCCTGACCAACACCCAGAAAGCTGACCGCACACTGAGCACATAAAACCCGCCATGGCCTTAGGTCATCATCTCTTCCCTACCTCAGTTTTCAGGCTTCAGAACCGAGACCTTATCTCCAATCACTGCCCAGGGGTGAGTCTGATGCAGAAATCAGAACTCCTCCTTACCCATGGCAAGAACCCTTGTGGTTGGCACGTTGTGCAACGATCAGTGTAGGAGAAACCCTGAGGCCCCGCCCATTCTTGAGTGCGACGAGGGCATACACACGCATTGTGACCCTCAGCATGAGTCCTGTCCTCTAGTAAGTCCTCTCAGTGGCTGGACCATTAGATGTCATAATGGGCTTGACATGTCCCTAGGCCCCAATTTTTAACCAGATTTCTGATTGTCCAGTCGCCCCTCCTAGGGCTCTACTCTGAAATCCCTCATTTGGTGGGACACCTGAGGTTAAAAAAGAAAACAACAACAACAACAACAACAACAACAAAATAAAACGGACTTCTTCCAGCCCACAGAATGAACCCAAACTCTTTGGACGGGGCCAAACCACCAGAGAGTAAGACTCGTCCATTTCCCATGAAGTCACCCAGAAATTCCACGACCATGAGTGACACGATATCCCGAGACAAAAACTTGAGCAGGAGCCTCACACTCGCCCTTCTTTCAAATCCCGAAAAGTTCTCCTCATGGTCTGTAGATCAGTCCTGCCATACCTATGACCTGAAACATAAGCCGAGTTTGTGTTTTCAGACAACTGTCCAAAAGGGGCTGGACGACACAACCTACAGGCTCAGGCCCCTGGAGCCAAACCTGAGGACTGTACTTGCCCTCTCCAAGGGAATTGTGTGTGCCCATTCCAATGGCCACAACCCTTCTAATAGGATAAACCTCCAAAGTCCCTGATATATCTCAATAGTGGTAGCTTCCCAGGAAAAACAGGGGCAATCTGAGCCCAAATGAGCCCCTACCTGCACTCAGACCCATAGACAGATGTCCTCAGAGGTAAAAAGGAAAGAACAGGCCCCTAGGCACTAATCAGATCCATTGCTTTGGTTTCCAGGCATCTCTCCTCAGAGGCCTGGATTTCAAAAGCAGCATATAGCTGTTTCTTGTTTCACCCATCAGAAAACATCTCATCTACACATGGGAAACTTGCACGTTGGAGCTGTGTCAAAGCCTCTGTTTAGGAGAACCCTTTAGGGCCCCAGTGCCACCGCTTCATTCCAAGGTCTCCATAGACACAAAAGCACATTCGGACCCATCCCCAGGGGTGTGCATTTCAACTCAGCATCCTCGGTAGCTCCCCACAGATCCAGGAGATCTAAACTGTCTTGTTGCTAGGAGACAATTGGAATGCGAGGTGGGCTACCCAGCCATCCATCCTTAGAACCCTGCTCAGAATCATTGGCCTGGAGCCAAACAACAGGTCTCAATTGTCCTGCCGAAGACTCTCTGCAGTTTGGAGCTTCTCACAACTCCCATCATGGGAAAACACCCATGGCCTCGTGATGCCCCCCCATTCATGAAGGGGCCATCAGGTACAGAAACTCCAACCTGAGCGATCGTCTGATCCTCGCCCTGACTTCAGATGCATGAGATCTCGATTCAGGTCTGTAGATTGTGCCTGCCATGGCCTCACCCAGAAACCTAAGCCTAGCTTGTGTTCTCAGACTTTTGTCGTCAGACTACTGGCCCACAAGGCCTCCAGTTTGGCAATCCAGAACTACAATGCAGCACTCTGCCTGCCCTCCAGATAAAAAACATTGTCCTCTGGGGCTACCCAGTAACCCCAAATGAGGATCAACCTGCACCGACCTTGGCTGTACCCCAAATACATAGGCTGACCAGGGCACTAATGCCCTTTCTGACACAGCCTGAGCCTGGACCCCATGGCCCCTCCCAGACAGCTGGCCGCACACTGAGCACATCGAGCCGCCATGGCCTTAGGTCGTCATCTCTTCCCAACCTCGGTTTTCAGGTTTCAGAACCTAGACCTTATCTCCAAGAACTGCCCAGGGTTGAAGGTGATGCAGAAATCAGAACTCCTTCCCCATGGCAAGAAACCTTGTGGTTGGCATGTTGTCCAACGTTCAGTGTCGTTGAAACCAGTGTGGCCCATGAGGCCCCGCCCATGCTCACGGGCCACATTGGTCACAAACACACATTGTGACCCTCAGGCTGAGCCCAGTCCTCAAATAAGGCCACTCAGTGGCTGGATGAAGAGATAGCATATTGGGCTTGCCATGCCCCTAGGCCCCAATTTTTCACCATAGTTCGGATTGTCTCTTCAGTCTTCCCCACGGCTTTGCTTTGGAATTCCTCTTTTGGTGGGACACCTGAGGTAACAAAACTGAAATGAGTCCTCCCATTCCACAGATTGACGAAAAGCAATTGGGAATCGGGCCAAATCCTCAGAGAGGAAGATTCGTCCATGGCCCATGAGGCCTCCCCGACATTCCACGGCCATCACTGATACAAAATCCAGAGACAAAAGCCTGAGCAATCGCCACAGACTCGCACTTTCTTCATATCCTGTAGAGTTCTTCTCATGGTTTGTAGATCGGGCCTGCCATACCTACGTCCCCAAACCTAAGCTGAGTTTGTGTTTTCAGACTTCTGTCCTCAAAGTCTTGGGCCACACATCCTCCAGGCTGGGCCCCTGGAGCCACACATTAGGACTGTGCCTACCAATCTATGGGAATTCTGCCCATTCCATGGTCCAAAATCGTACAAATTAGGAGAAACCTCCAACGACCCTTAGGCCATCCCAATAGTGTGGGTCACCCGGAACAAACAAGGGGTGTCTGACACCAGCTGATAATCGACCTCCACTCATACCATAGATGGATGTCCCCAGAGAAGAAGATTGAACCAGACAGGACCCTAGGCCATAATAGGATCCATTGCTTTGGGTTACAGGCATGTGTCCTCAAAAGCCTGATTCCAATACGAGCATAGGGGTTTTCCTGAGGCACCCATCAGAACTCATCTCGTCTCCACAAGTAAACCTGTGCATGGGAGCCATGTCCAAAGCTTAGGAAAGTACTTCAGGTTGCCGGTGCCACCGCCCCATTCCAAGGCCCTCATGGACACAAAAACACATTAGGACACATCTTCAGGAAAGTCCATTTCAACTCAGCCACCGAGGTTGCTCCCGCAGAGCCATCAGATCTAAACTGTCTTGTTGCTAGGAGACAATTGGAATGCGAGGCGGGCTTCCCAGGCATCCATCCGCGAACGGTGCTCTGGAGTCATTCCATATGGGATGTCCTGGAGCTGTCCAACAGGTCTCAATTGTCCGGAAGAAGGAATCCTGGAAGGGGGCATCCCACAACTCCCAACGTGGGAAAACCTCAATGGTCTCGAGATTCCGCTCCCTTCATGAAGCGGCCGTCATGCTCAGAAACTCCCACCTGAGCCAACGTCTGATCCTCGCCCTGACTTCAGATGCATGAGATATGGGTTCAGATCTGCAGGGGGTACCTGCCGTGCCCTCGCCCTGAAACCCAAGTCTAGCTTGTCTTCTCAGACTTCCATCCTCACACTCCTGGCCCCAAAGCCCTCAAGTTTGGCAATTCCGGACCCACAATGCAGCACTCTGCCTGCCCTCTAGAAAAAAAATGATTGCCTCATGAGCTGCCCAGGCACCTTAAATGAGGGTAAACCTACACAGCACTCGACTTTACCCAAATTATATAGTCTAACCTGGGCACTAATGCACTGTCGAACACATCCTGAGCCCGGACCTCCTGACCAACACCCAGAAAGCTGACCGCACACTGAGCACATAAAACCCGCCATGGCCTTAGGTCATCATCTCTTCCCTACCTCAGTTTTCAGGCTTCAGAACCGAGACCTTATCTCCAATCACTGCCCAGGGGTGAGTCTGATGCAGAAATCAGAACTCCTCCTTACCCATGGCAAGAACCCTTGTGGTTGGCACGTTGTGCAACGATCAGTGTAGGAGAAACCCTGAGGCCCCGCCCATTCTTGAGTGCGACGAGGGCATACACACGCATTGTGACCCTCAGCATGAGTCCTGTCCTCTAGTAAGTCCTCTCAGTGGCTGGACCATTAGATGTCATAATGGGCTTGACATGTCCCTAGGCCCCAATTTTTAACCAGATTTCTGATTGTCCAGTCGCCCCTCCTAGGGCTCTACTCTGAAATCCCTCATTTGGTGGGACACCTGAGGTTAAAAAAGAAAACAACAACAACAACAACAACAACAACAAAATAAAACGGACTTCTTCCAGCCCACAGAATGAACCCAAACTCTTTGGACGGGGCCAAACCACCAGAGAGTAAGACTCGTCCATTTCCCATGAAGTCACCCAGAAATTCCACGACCATGAGTGACACGATATCCCGAGACAAAAACTTGAGCAGGAGCCTCACACTCGCCCTTCTTTCAAATCCCGAAAAGTTCTCCTCATGGTCTGTAGATCAGTCCTGCCATACCTATGACCTGAAACATAAGCCGAGTTTGTGTTTTCAGACAACTGTCCAAAAGGGGCTGGACGACACAACCTACAGGCTCAGGCCCCTGGAGCCAAACCTGAGGACTGTACTTGCCCTCTCCAAGGGAATTGTGTGTGCCCATTCCAATGGCCACAACCCTTCTAATAGGATAAACCTCCAAAGTCCCTGATATATCTCAATAGTGGTAGCTTCCCAGGAAAAACAGGGGCAATCTGAGCCCAAATGAGCCCCTACCTGCACTCAGACCCATAGACAGATGTCCTCAGAGGTAAAAAGGAAAGAACAGGCCCCTAGGCACTAATCAGATCCATTGCTTTGGTTTCCAGGCATCTCTCCTCAGAGGCCTGGATTTCAAAAGCAGCATATAGCTGTTTCTTGTTTCACCCATCAGAAAACATCTCATCTACACATGGGAAACTTGCACGTTGGAGCTGTGTCAAAGCCTCTGTTTAGGAGAACCCTTTAGGGCCCCAGTGCCACCGCTTCATTCCAAGGTCTCCATAGACACAAAAGCACATTCGGACCCATCCCCAGGGGTGTGCATTTCAACTCAGCATCCTCGGTAGCTCCCCACAGATCCAGGAGATCTAAACTGTCTTGTTGCTAGGAGACAATTGGAATGCGAGGTGGGCTACCCAGCCATCCATCCTTAGAACCCTGCTCAGAATCATTGGCCTGGAGCCAAACAACAGGTCTCAATTGTCCTGCCGAAGACTCTCTGCAGTTTGGAGCTTCTCACAACTCCCATCATGGGAAAACACCCATGGCCTCGTGATGCCCCCCCATTCATGAAGGGGCCATCAGGTACAGAAACTCCAACCTGAGCGATCGTCTGATCCTCGCCCTGACTTCAGATGCATGAGATCTCGATTCAGGTCTGTAGATTGTGCCTGCCATGGCCTCACCCAGAAACCTAAGCCTAGCTTGTGTTCTCAGACTTTTGTCGTCAGACTACTGGCCCACAAGGCCTCCAGTTTGGCAATCCAGAACTACAATGCAGCACTCTGCCTGCCCTCCAGATAAAAAACATTGTCCTCTGGGGCTACCCAGTAACCCCAAATGAGGATCAACCTGCACCGACCTTGGCTGTACCCCAAATACATAGGCTGACCAGGGCACTAATGCCCTTTCTGACACAGCCTGAGCCTGGACCCCATGGCCCCTCCCAGACAGCTGGCCGCACACTGAGCACATCGAGCCGCCATGGCCTTAGGTCGTCATCTCTTCCCAACCTCGGTTTTCAGGTTTCAGAACCTAGACCTTATCTCCAAGAACTGCCCAGGGTTGAAGGTGATGCAGAAATCAGAACTCCTTCCCCATGGCAAGAAACCTTGTGGTTGGCATGTTGTCCAACGTTCAGTGTCGTTGAAACCAGTGTGGCCCATGAGGCCCCGCCCATGCTCACGGGCCACATTGGTCACAAACACACATTGTGACCCTCAGGCTGAGCCCAGTCCTCAAATAAGGCCACTCAGTGGCTGGATGAAGAGATAGCATATTGGGCTTGCCATGCCCCTAGGCCCCAATTTTTCACCATAGTTCGGATTGTCTCTTCAGTCTTCCCCACGGCTTTGCTTTGGAATTCCTCTTTTGGTGGGACACCTGAGGTAACAAAACTGAAATGAGTCCTCCCATTCCACAGATTGACGAAAAGCAATTGGGAATCGGGCCAAATCCTCAGAGAGGAAGATTCGTCCATGGCCCATGAGGCCTCCCCGACATTCCACGGCCATCACTGATACAAAATCCAGAGACAAAAGCCTGAGCAATCGCCACAGACTCGCACTTTCTTCATATCCTGTAGAGTTCTTCTCATGGTTTGTAGATCGGGCCTGCCATACCTATGTCCCCAAACCTAAGCTGAGTTTGTGTTTTCAGACTTCTGTCCTCAAAGTCTTGGGCCACACATCCTCCAGGCTGGGCCCCTGGAGCCACACATTAGGACTGTGCCTACCAATCTATGGGAATTCTGCCCATTCCATGGTCCAAAATCGTACAAATTAGGAGAAACCTCCAACGACCCTTAGGCCATCCCAATAGTGTGGGTCACCCGGAACAAACAAGGGGTGTCTGACACCAGCTGATAATCGACCTCCACTCATACCATAGATGGATGTCCCCAGAGAAGAAGATTGAACCAGACAGGACCCTAGGCCATAATAGGATCCATTGCTTTGGGTTACAGGCATGTGTCCTCAAAAGCCTGATTCCAATACGAGCATAGGGGTTTTCCTGAGGCACCCATCAGAACTCATCTCGTCTCCACAAGTAAACCTGTGCATGGGAGCCATGTCCAAAGCTTAGGAAAGTACTTCAGGTTGCCGGTGCCACCGCCCCATTCCAAGGCCCTCATGGACACAAAAACACATTAGGACACATCTTCAGGAAAGTCCATTTCAACTCAGCCACCGAGGTTGCTCCCGCAGAGCCATCAGATCTAAACTGTCTTGTTGCTAGGAGACAATTGGAATGCGAGGCGGGCTTCCCAGGCATCCATCCGCAAACGGTGCTCTGGAGTCATTCCATATGGGATGTCCTGGAGCTGTCCAACAGGTCTCAATTGTCCGGAAGAAGGAATCCTGGAAGGGGGCATCCCACAACTCCCAACGTGGGAAAACCTCAATGGTCTCGAGATTCCGCTCCCTTCATGAAGCGGCCGTCATGCTCAGAAACTCCCACCTGAGCCAACGTCTGATCCTCGCCCTGACTTCAGATGCATGAGATATGGGTTCAGATCTGCAGGGGGTACCTGCCGTGCCCTCGCCCTGAAACCCAAGTCTAGCTTGTCTTCTCAGACTTCCATCCTCACACTCCTGGCCCCAAAGCCCTCAAGTTTGGCAATTCCGGACCCACAATGCAGCACTCTGCCTGCCCTCTAGAAAAAAAATGATTGCCTCATGAGCTGCCCAGGCACCTTAAATGAGGGTAAACCTACACAGCACTCGACTTTACCCAAATTATATAGTCTAACCTGGGCACTAATGCACTGTCGAACACATCCTGAGCCCGGACCTCCTGACCAACACCCAGAAAGCTGACCGCACACTGAGCACATAAAACCCGCCATGGCCTTAGGTCATCATCTCTTCCCTACCTCAGTTTTCAGGCTTCAGAACCGAGACCTTATCTCCAATCACTGCCCAGGGGTGAGTCTGATGCAGAAATCAGAACTCCTCCTTACCCATGGCAAGAACCCTTGTGGTTGGCACGTTGTGCAACGATCAGTGTAGGAGAAACCCTGAGGCCCCGCCCATTCTTGAGTGCGACGAGGGCATACACACGCATTGTGACCCTCAGCATGAGTCCTGTCCTCTAGTAAGTCCTCTCAGTGGCTGGACCATTAGATGTCATAATGGGCTTGACATGTCCCTAGGCCCCAATTTTTAACCAGATTTCTGATTGTCCAGTCGCCCCTCCTAGGGCTCTACTCTGAAATCCCTCATTTGGTGGGACACCTGAGGTTAAAAAAGAAAACAACAACAACAACAACAACAACAACAAAATAAAACGGACTTCTTCCAGCCCACAGAATGAACCCAAACTCTTTGGACGGGGCCAAACCACCAGAGAGTAAGACTCGTCCATTTCCCATGAAGTCACCCAGAAATTCCACGACCATGAGTGACACGATATCCCGAGACAAAAACTTGAGCAGGAGCCTCACACTCGCCCTTCTTTCAAATCCCGAAAAGTTCTCCTCATGGTCTGTAGATCAGTCCTGCCATACCTATGACCTGAAACATAAGCCGAGTTTGTGTTTTCAGACAACTGTCCAAAAGGGGCTGGACGACACAACCTACAGGCTCAGGCCCCTGGAGCCAAACCTGAGGACTGTACTTGCCCTCTCCAAGGGAATTGTGTGTGCCCATTCCAATGGCCACAACCCTTCTAATAGGATAAACCTCCAAAGTCCCTGATATATCTCAATAGTGGTAGCTTCCCAGGAAAAACAGGGGCAATCTGAGCCCAAATGAGCCCCTACCTGCACTCAGACCCATAGACAGATGTCCTCAGAGGTAAAAAGGAAAGAACAGGCCCCTAGGCACTAATCAGATCCATTGCTTTGGTTTCCAGGCATCTCTCCTCAGAGGCCTGGATTTCAAAAGCAGCATATAGCTGTTTCTTGTTTCACCCATCAGAAAACATCTCATCTACACATGGGAAACTTGCACGTTGGAGCTGTGTCAAAGCCTCTGTTTAGGAGAACCCTTTAGGGCCCCAGTGCCACCGCTTCATTCCAAGGTCTCCATAGACACAAAAGCACATTCGGACCCATCCCCAGGGGCGTGCATTTCAACTCAGCATCCTCGGTAGCTCCCCACAGATCCAGGAGATCTAAACTGTCTTGTTGCTAGGAGACAATTGGAATGCGAGGTGGGCTACCCAGCCATCCATCCTTAGAACCCTGCTCAGAATCATTGGCCTGGAGCCAAACAACAGGTCTCAATTGTCCTGCCGAAGACTCTCTGCAGTTTGGAGCTTCTCACAACTCCCATCATGGGAAAACCCCCATGGCCTCGTGATGCCCCCCCATTCATGAAGGGGCCATCAGGGACAGAAACTCCAACCTGAGCGATCGTCTGATCCTCGCCCTGACTTCAGATGCACGAGATCTCGATTCAGGTCTGTAGATTGTGCCTGCCATGGCCTCACCCAGAAACCTAAGCCTAGCTTGTGTTCTCAGACTTTTGTCGTCAGACTACTGGCCCACAAGGCCTCCAGTTTGGCAATCCAGAACTACAATGCAGCACTCTGCCTGCCCTCCAGATAAAAAACATTGTCCTCTGGGGCTACCCAGTAACCCCAAATGAGGATCAACCTGCACCGACCTTGGCTGTACCCCAAATACATAGGCTGACCAGGGCACTAATGCCCTTTCTGACACAGCCTGAGCCTGGACCCCCTGGCCCCTCCCAGACAGCTGGCCGCACACTGAGCACATCGAGCCGCCATGGCCTTAGGTCGTCATCTCTTCCCAACCTCGGTTTTCAGGTTTCAGAACCTAGACCTTATCTCCAATCACTGTCCATGTTGAAGGTGATGCAGAAATCAGAACTCCTTCCCCATGGCAAGAAACGTTGGCATGTTGTCCAACGTTCAGTGTCGTTGAAACCAGTGTGGCCCATGAGGCCCCGCCCATGCTCACGGGCCACATTGGTCACAAACACACATTGTGACCCTCAGGCTGAGCCCAGTCCTCAAGTAAGGCCACTCAGTGGCTGGATGAAGAGATAGCATATTGGGCTTGCCATGCCCCTAGGCCCCAATTTTTCACCATAGTTCGGATTGTCCCTTCAGTCTTCCCCACGGCTTTGCTTTGGAATTCCTCTTTTGGTGGGACACCTGAGGTAACAAAACTGAAATGAGTCCTCCCATTCCACAGATTGACGAAAAGCAATTGGGAATCGGGCCAAATCCTCAGAGAGGAAGATTCGTCCATGGCCCATGAGGCCTCCCCGACATTCCACGGCCATCACTGATACAAAATCCAGAGACAAAAGCCTGAGCAATCGCCACAGACTCGCACTTTCTTCATATCCTGTAGAGTTCTTCTCATGGTTTGTAGATCGGGCCTGCCATACCTACGTCCCCAAACCTAAGCTGAGTTTGTGTTCTCAGACTTCTGTCCTCAAAGTCTTGGGCCACACACCCTCCATGCTGGGCACCTGGAGCCACACATTAGGACTGTGCCTACCAATCCATGGGAATTGTGCCCATTCCATGGTCCAAAATCGTACAAATTAGGAGAAACCTCCAACGACCCTTAGGCCATCCCAATAGTGTGGGTCACCCGGAACAAACAAGGGGTGTCTGACACCAGCTGATAATCGACCTCCACTCATACCATAGATGGATGTCCCCAGAGAAGAAGATTGAACCAGACAGGACCCTAGGCCATAATAGGATCCATTGCTATGGGTTACAGGCATGTGTCCTCAAAAGCCTGATTCCAATACGAGCATAGGGGTTTTCCTGAGGCACCCATCAGAACTCATCTCGTCTCCACAAGTAAACCTGTGCATGGGAGCCATGTCCAAAGCTTAGGAAAGTACTTCAGGTTGCCGGTGCCACCGCCCCATTCCAAGGCCCTCATGGACACAAAAACACATTAGGACACATCCTCAGGAAAGTCCATTTCAACTCAGCCACCGAGGTTGCTCCCGCAGAGCCATCAGATCTAAACTGTCTTGTTGCTAGGAGACAATTGGAATGCGAGGCGGGCTTCCCAGGCATCCATCCGCGAACGGTGCTCTGGAGTCATTCCATATGGGATGTCCTGGAGCTGTCCAACAGGTCTCAATTGTCCGGAAGAAGGAATCCTGGAAGGGGGCATCCCACAACTCCCAACGTGGGAAAACCTCAATGGTCTCGAGATTCCGCTCCCTTCATGAAGCGGCCGTCATGCTCAGAAACTCCCACCTGAGCCAACGTCTGATCCTCGCCCTGACTTCAGATGCATGAGATATGGGTTCAGATCTGCAGGGGGTACCTGCCGTGCCCTCGCCCTGAAACCCAAGTCTAGCTTGTCTTCTCAGAATTCCATCCTCACACTCCTGGCCCCAAAGCCCTCAAGTTTGGCAATTCCGGACCCACAATGCAGCACTCTGCCTGCCCTCTAGAAAAAAAATGATTGCCTCATGAGCTGCCCAGGCACCTTAAATGAGGGTAAACCTACACAGCACTCGACTTTACCCAAATTATATAGTCTAACCTGGGCACTAATGCACTGTCGAACACATCCTGAGCCCGGACCTCCTGACCAACACCCAGAAAGCTGACCGCACACTGAGCACATAAAACCCGCCATGGCCTTAGGTCATCATCTCTTCCCTACCTCAGTTTTCAGGCTTCAGAACCGAGACCTTATCTCCAATCACTGCCCAGGGGTGAGTCTGATGCAGAAATCAGAACTCCTCCTTACCCATGGCAAGAACCCTTGTGGTTGGCACGTTGTGCAACGATCAGTGTAGGAGAAACCCTGAGGCCCCGCCCATTCTTGAGTGCGACGAGGGCATACACACGCATTGTGACCCTCAGCATGAGTCCTGTCCTCTAGTAAGTCCTCTCAGTGGCTGGACCATTAGATGTCATAATGGGCTTGACATGTCCCTAGGCCCCAATTTTTAACCAGATTTCTGATTGTCCAGTCGCCCCTCCTAGGGCTCTACTCTGAAATCCCTCATTTGGTGGGACACCTGAGGTTAAAAAAGAAAACAACAACAACAACAACAACAACAACAAAATAAAACGGACTTCTTCCAGCCCACAGAATGAACCCAAACTCTTTGGACGGGGCCAAACCACCAGAGAGTAAGACTCGTCCATTTCCCATGAAGTCACCCAGAAATTCCACGACCATGAGTGACACGATATCCCGAGACAAAAACTTGAGCAGGAGCCTCACACTCGCCCTTCTTTCAAATCCCGAAAAGTTCTCCTCATGGTCTGTAGATCAGTCCTGCCATACCTATGACCTGAAACATAAGCCGAGTTTGTGTTTTCAGACAACTGTCCAAAAGGGGCTGGACGACACAACCTACAGGCTCAGGCCCCTGGAGCCAAACCTGAGGACTGTACTTGCCCTCTCCAAGGGAATTGTGTGTGCCCATTCCAATGGCCACAACCCTTCTAATAGGATAAACCTCCAAAGTCCCTGATATATCTCAATAGTGGTAGCTTCCCAGGAAAAACAGGGGCAATCTGAGCCCAAATGAGCCCCTACCTGCACTCAGACCCATAGACAGATGTCCTCAGAGGTAAAAAGGAAAGAACAGGCCCCTAGGCACTAATCAGATCCATTGCTTTGGTTTCCAGGCATCTCTCCTCAGAGGCCTGGATTTCAAAAGCAGCATATAGCTGTTTCTTGTTTCACCCATCAGAAAACATCTCATCTACACATGGGAAACTTGCACGTTGGAGCTGTGTCAAAGCCTCTGTTTAGGAGAACCCTTTAGGGCCCCAGTGCCACCGCTTCATTCCAAGGTCTCCATAGACACAAAAGCACATTCGGACCCATCCCCAGGGGTGTGCATTTCAACTCAGCATCCTCGGTAGCTCCCCACAGATCCAGGAGATCTAAACTGTCTTGTTGCTAGGAGACAATTGGAATGCGAGGTGGGCTACCCAGCCATCCATCCTTAGAACCCTGCTCAGAATCATTGGCCTGGAGCCAAACAACAGGTCTCAATTGTCCTGCCGAAGACTCTCTGCAGTTTGGAGCTTCTCACAACTCCCATCATGGGAAAACCCCCATGGCCTCGTGATGCCCCCCCATTCATGAAGGGGCCATCAGGGACAGAAACTCCAACCTGAGCGATCGTCTGATCCTCGCCCTGACTTCAGATGCACGAGATCTCGATTCAGGTCTGTAGATTGTGCCTGCCATGGCCTCACCCAGAAACCTAAGCCTAGCTTGTGTTCTCAGACTTTTGTCGTCAGACTACTGGCCCACAAGGCCTCCAGTTTGGCAATCCAGAACTACAATGCAGCACTCTGCCTGCCCTCCAGATAAAAAACATTGTCCTCTGGGGCTACCCAGTAACCCCAAATGAGGATCAACCTGCACCGACCTTGGCTGTACCCCAAATACATAGGCTGACCAGGGCACTAATGCCCTTTCTGACACAGCCTGAGCCTGGACCCCCTGGCCCCTCCCAGACAGCTGGCCGCACACTGAGCACATCGAGCCGCCATGGCCTTAGGTCGTCATCTCTTCCCAACCTCGGTTTTCAGGTTTCAGAACCTAGACCTTATCTCCAATCACTGTCCATGTTGAAGGTGATGCAGAAATCAGAACTCCTTCCCCATGGCAAGGAACCTTGTGGTTGGCATGTTGTCCAACGTTCAGTGTCGTTGAAACCAGTGTGGCCCATGAGGCCCCGCCCATGCTCACGGGCCACATTGGTCACAAACACACATTGTGACCCTCAGGCTGAGCCCAGTCCTCAAGTAAGGCCACTCAGTGGCTGGATGAAGAGATAGCATATTGGGCTTGCCATGCCCCTAGGCCCCAATTTTTCACCATAGTTCGGATTGTCCCTTCAGTCTTCCCCACGGCTTTGCTTTGGAATTCCTTTTTTGGTGGGACACCTGAGGTAACAAAACTGAAATGAGTCCTCCCATTCCACAGATTGACGAAAAGCAATTGGGAATCGGGCCAAATCCTCAGAGAGGAAGATTCGTCCATGGCCCATGAGGCCTCCCCGACATTCCACGGCCATCACTGATACAAAATCCAGAGACAAAAGCCTGAGCAATCGCCACAGACTCGCACTTTCTTCATATCCTGTAGAGTTCTTCTCATGGTTTGTAGATCGGGCCTGCCATACCTACGTCCCCAAACCTAAGCTGAGTTTGTGTTTTCAGACTTCTGTCCTCAAAGTCTTGGGCCACACATCCTCCAGGCTGGGCCCCTGGAGCCACACATTAGGACTGTGCCTACCAATCTATGGGAATTCTGCCCATTCCATGGTCCAAAATCGTACAAATTAGGAGAAACCTCCAACGACCCTTAGGCCATCCCAATAGTGTGGGTCACCCGGAACAAACAAGGGGTGTCTGACACCAGCTGATAATCGACCTCCACTCATACCATAGATGGATGTCCCCAGAGAAGAAGATTGAACCAGACAGGACCCTAGGCCATAATAGGATCCATTGCTTTGGGTTACAGGCATGTGTCCTCAAAAGCCTGATTCCAATACGAGCATAGGGGTTTTCCTGAGGCACCCATCAGAACTCATCTCGTCTCCACAAGTAAACCTGTGCATGGGAGCCATGTCCAAAGCTTAGGAAAGTACTTCAGGTTGCCGGTGCCACCGCCCCATTCCAAGGCCCTCATGGACACAAAAACACATTAGGACACATCCTCAGGAAAGTCCATTTCAACTCAGCCACCGAGGTTGCTCCCGCAGAGCCATCAGATCTAAACTGTCTTGTTGCTAGGAGACAATTGGAATGCGAGGCGGGCTTCCCAGGCATCCATCTGCGAACGGTGCTCTGGAGTCATTCCATATGGGATGTCCTGGAGCTGTCCAACAGGTCTCAATTGTCCGGAAGAAGGAATCCTGGAAGGGGGCATCCCACAACTCCCAACGTGGGAAAACCTCAATGGTCTCGAGATTCCGCTCCCTTCATGAAGCGGCCGTCATGCTCAGAAACTCCCACCTGAGCCAACGTCTGATCCTCGCCCTGACTTCAGATGCATGAGATATTGGTTCAGATCTGCAGGGGGTACCTGCCGTGCCCTCGCCCTGAAACCCAAGTCTAGCTTGTCTTCTCAGACTTCCATCCTCACACTCCTGGCCCCAAAGCCCTCAAGTTTGGCAATTCCGGACCCACAATGCAGCACTCTGCCTGCCCTCTAGAAAAAAAATGATTGCCTCATGAGCTGCCCAGGCACCTTAAATGAGGGTAAACCTACACAGCACTCGACTTTACCCAAATTATATAGTCTAACCTGGGCACTAATGCACTGTCGAACACATCCTGAGCCCGGACCTCCTGACCAACACCCAGAAAGCTGACCGCACACTGAGCACATAAAACCCGCCATGGCCTTAGGTCATCATCTCTTCCCTACCTCAGTTTTCAGGCTTCAGAACCGAGACCTTATCTCCAATCACTGCCCAGGGGTGAGTCTGATGCAGAAATCAGAACTCCTCCTTACCCATGGCAAGAACCCTTGTGGTTGGCACGTTGTGCAACGATCAGTGTAGGAGAAACCCTGAGGCCCCGCCCATTCTTGAGTGCGACGAGGGCATACACACGCATTGTGACCCTCAGCATGAGTCCTGTCCTCTAGTAAGTCCTCTCAGTGGCTGGACCATTAGATGTCATAATGGGCTTGACATGTCCCTAGGCCCCAATTTTTAACCAGATTTCTGATTGTCCAGTCGCCCCTCCTAGGGCTCTACTCTGAAATCCCTCATTTGGTGGGACACCTGAGGTTAAAAAAGAAAACAACAACAACAACAACAACAACAACAAAATAAAACGGACTTCTTCCAGCCCACAGAATGAACCCAAACTCTTTGGACGGGGCCAAACCACCAGAGAGTAAGACTCGTCCATTTCCCATGAAGTCACCCAGAAATTCCACGACCATGAGTGACACGATATCCCGAGACAAAAACTTGAGCAGGAGCCTCACACTCGCCCTTCTTTCAAATCCCGAAAAGTTCTCCTCATGGTCTGTAGATCAGTCCTGCCATACCTATGACCTGAAACATAAGCCGAGTTTGTGTTTTCAGACAACTGTCCAAAAGGGGCTGGACGACACAACCTACAGGCTCAGGCCCCTGGAGCCAAACCTGAGGACTGTACTTGCCCTCTCCAAGGGAATTGTGTGTGCCCATTCCAATGGCCACAACCCTTCTAATAGGATAAACCTCCAAAGTCCCTGATATATCTCAATAGTGGTAGCTTCCCAGGAAAAACAGGGGCAATCTGAGCCCAAATGAGCCCCTACCTGCACTCAGACCCATAGACAGATGTCCTCAGAGGTAAAAAGGAAAGAACAGGCCCCTAGGCACTAATCAGATCCATTGCTTTGGTTTCCAGGCATCTCTCCTCAGAGGCCTGGATTTCAAAAGCAGCATATAGCTGTTTCTTGTTTCACCCATCAGAAAACATCTCATCTACACATGGGAAACTTGCACGTTGGAGCTGTGTCAAAGCCTCTGTTTAGGAGAACCCTTTAGGGCCCCAGTGCCACCGCTTCATTCCAAGGTCTCCATAGACACAAAAGCACATTCGGACCCATCCCCAGGGGTGTGCATTTCAACTCAGCATCCTCGGTAGCTCCCCACAGATCCAGGAGATCTAAACTGTCTTGATGCTAGGAGACAATTGGAATGCGAGGTGGGCTACCCAGCCATCCATCCTTAGAACCCTGCTCAGAATCATTGGACTGGAGCCAAACAACAGGTCTCAATTGTCCTGCCGAAGACTCTCTGCAGTTTGGAGCTTCTCACAACTCCCATCATGGGAAAACCCCCATGGCCTCGTGATGCCCCCCCATTCATGAAGGGGCCATCAGGGACAGAAACTCCAACCTGAGCGATCGTCTGATCCTCGCCCTGACTTCAGATGCACGAGATCTCGATTCAGGTCTGTAGATTGTGCCTGCCATGGCCTCACCCAGAAACCTAAGCCTAGCTTGTGTTCTCAGACTTTTGTCGTCAGACTACTGGCCCACAAGGCCTCCAGTTTGGCAATCCAGAACTACAATGCAGCACTCTGCCTGCCCTCCAGATAAAAAACATTGTCCTCTGGGGCTACCCAGTAACCCCAAATGAGGATCAACCTGCACCGACCTTGGCTGTACCCCAAATACATAGGCTGACCAGGGCACTAATGCCCTTTCTGACACAGCCTGAGCCTGGACCCCCTGGCCCCTCCCAGACAGCTGGCCGCACACTGAGCACATCGAGCCGCCATGGCCTTAGGTCGTCATCTCTTCCCAACCTCGGTTTTCAGGTTTCAGAACCTAGACCTTATCTCCAATCACTGTCCATGTTGAAGGTGATGCAGAAATCAGAACTCCTTCCCCATGGCAAGAAACCTTGTGGTTGGCATGTTGTCCAACGTTCAGTGTCGTTGAAACCAGTGTGGCCCATGAGGCCCCGCCCATGCTCACGGGCCACATTGGTCACAAACACACATTGTGACCCTCAGGCTGAGCCCAGTCCTCAAGTAAGGCCACTCAGTGGCTGGATGAAGAGATAGCATATTGGGCTTGCCATGCCCCTAGGCCCCAATTTTTCACCATAGTTCGGATTGTCTCTTCAGTCTTCCCCACGGCTTTGCTTTGGAATTCCTCTTTTGGTGGGACACCTGAGGTAACAAAACTGAAATGAGTCCTCCCATTCCACAGATTGACGAAAAGCAATTGGGAATCGGGCCAAATCCTCAGAGAGGAAGATTCGTCCATGGCCCATGAGGCCTCCCCGACATTCCACGGCCATCACTGATACAAAATCCAGAGACAAAAGCCTGAGCAATCGCCACAGACTCGCACTTTCTTCATATCCTGTAGAGTTCTTCTCATGGTTTGTAGATCGGGCCTGCCATACCTACGTCCCCAAACCTAAGCTGAGTTTGTGTTTTCAGACTTCTGTCCTCAAAGTCTTGGGCCACACATCCTCCAGGCTGGGCCCCTGGAGCCACACATTAGGACTGTGCCTACCAATCTATGGGAATTCTGCCCATTCCATGGTCCAAAATCGTACAAATTAGGAGAAACCTCCAACGACCCTTAGGCCATCCCAATAGTGTGGGTCACCCGGAACAAACAAGGGGTGTCTGACACCAGCTGATAATCGACCTCCACTCATACCATAGATGGATGTCCCCAGAGAAGAAGATTGAACCAGACAGGACCCTAGGCCATAATAGGATCCATTGCTTTGGGTTACAGGCATGTGTCCTCAAAAGCCTGATTCCAATACGAGCATAGGGGTTTTCCTGAGGCACCCATCAGTACTCATCCCGTCTCCACAAGTAAACCTGTGCATGGGAGCCATGTCCAAAGCTTAGGAAAGTACTTCAGGTTGCCGGTGCCACCGCCCCATTCCAAGGCCCTCATGGACACAAAAACACATTAGGAGACATCCACAGGAAAGTCCATTTCAACTCAGCCACCGAGGTTGCTCCCGCAGAGCCATCAGATCTAAACTGTCTTGTTGCTAGGAGACAATTGGAATGCGAGGCGGGCTTCCCAGGCATCCATCCGCGAACGGTGCTCTGGAGTCATTCCATATGGGATGTCCTGGAGCTGTCCAACAGGTCTCAATTGTCCGGAAGAAGGAATCCTGGAAGGGGGCATCCCACAACTCCCAACGTGGGAAAACCTCAATGGTCTCGAGATTCCGCTCCCTTCATGAAGCGGCCGTCATGCTCAGAAACTCCCACCTGAGCCAACGTCTGATCCTCGCCCTGACTTCAGATGCATGAGATATGGGTTCAGATCTGCAGGGGGTACCTGCCGTGCCCTCGCCCTGAAACCCAAGTCTAGCTTGTCTTCTCAGACTTCCATCCTCACACTCCTGGCCCCAAAGCCCTCAAGTTTGGCAATTCCGGACCCACAATGCAGCACTCTGCCTGCCCTCTAGAAAAAAAATGATTGCCTCATGAGCTGCCCAGGCACCTTAAATGAGGGTAAACCTACACAGCACTCGACTTTACCCAAATTATATAGTCTAACCTGGGCACTAATGCACTGTCGAACACATCCTGAGCCCGGACCTCCTGACCAACACCCAGAAAGCTGACCGCACACTGAGCACATAAAACCCGCCATGGCCTTAGGTCATCATCTCTTCCCTACCTCAGTTTTCAGGCTTCAGAACCGAGACCTTATCTCCAATCACTGCCCAGGGGTGAGTCTGATGCAGAAATCAGAACTCCTCCTTACCCATGGCAAGAACCCTTGTGGTTGGCACGTTGTGCAACGATCAGTGTAGGAGAAACCCTGAGGCCCCGCCCATTCTTGAGTGCGACGAGGGCATACACACGCATTGTGACCCTCAGCATGAGTCCTGTCCTCTAGTAAGTCCTCTCAGTGGCTGGACCATTAGATGTCATAATGGGCTTGACATGTCCCTAGGCCCCAATTTTTAACCAGATTTCTGATTGTCCAGTCGCCCCTCCTAGGGCTCTACTCTGAAATCCCTCATTTGGTGGGACACCTGAGGTTAAAAAAGAAAACAACAACAACAACAACAACAACAACAAAATAAAACGGACTTCTTCCAGCCCACAGAATGAACCCAAACTCTTTGGACGGGGCCAAACCACCAGAGAGTAAGACTCGTCCATTTCCCATGAAGTCACCCAGAAATTCCACGACCATGAGTGACACGATATCCCGAGACAAAAACTTGAGCAGGAGCCTCACACTCGCCCTTCTTTCAAATCCCGAAAAGTTCTCCTCATGGTCTGTAGATCAGTCCTGCCATACCTATGACCTGAAACATAAGCCGAGTTTGTGTTTTCAGACAACTGTCCAAAAGGGGCTGGACGACACAACCTACAGGCTCAGGCCCCTGGAGCCAAACCTGAGGACTGTACTTGCCCTCTCCAAGGGAATTGTGTGTGCCCATTCCAATGGCCACAACCCTTCTAATAGGATAAACCTCCAAAGTCCCTGATATATCTCAATAGTGGTAGCTTCCCAGGAAAAACAGGGGCAATCTGAGCCCAAATGAGCCCCTACCTGCACTCAGACCCATAGACAGATGTCCTCAGAGGTAAAAAGGAAAGAACAGGCCCCTAGGCACTAATCAGATCCATTGCTTTGGTTTCCAGGCATCTCTCCTCAGAGGCCTGGATTTCAAAAGCAGCATATAGCTGTTTCTTGTTTCACCCATCAGAAAACATCTCATCTACACATGGGAAACTTGCACGTTGGAGCTGTGTCAAAGCCTCTGTTTAGGAGAACCCTTTAGGGCCCCAGTGCCACCGCTTCATTCCAAGGTCTCCATAGACACAAAAGCACATTCGGACCCATCCCCAGGGGTGTGCATTTCAACTCAGCATCCTCGGTAGCTCCCCACAGATCCAGGAGATCTAAACTGTCTTGTTGCTAGGAGACAATTGGAATGCGAGGTGGGCTACCCAGCCATCCATCCTTAGAACCCTGCTCAGAATCATTGGCCTGGAGCCAAACAACAGGTCTCAATTGTCCTGCCGAAGACTCTCTGCAGTTTGGAGCTTCTCACAACTCCCATCATGGGAAAACCCCCATGGCCTCGTGATGCCCCCCCATTCATGAAGGGGCCATCAGGGACAGAAACTCCAACCTGAGCGATCGTCTGATCCTCGCCCTGACTTCAGATGCACGAGATCTCGATTCAGGTCTGTAGATTGTGCCTGCCATGGCCTCACCCAGAAACCTAAGCCTAGCTTGTGTTCTCAGACTTTTGTCGTCAGACTACTGGCCCACAAGGCCTCCAGTTTGGCAATCCAGAACTACAATGCAGCACTCTGCCTGCCCTCCAGATAAAAAACATTGTCCTCTGGGGCTACCCAGTAACCCCAAATGAGGATCAACCTGCACCGACCTTGGCTGTACCCCAAATACATAGGCTGACCAGGGCACTAATGCCCTTTCTGACACAGCCTGAGCCTGGACCCCCTGGCCCCTCCCAGACAGCTGGCCGCACACTGAGCACATCGAGCCGCCATGGCCTTAGGTCGTCATCTCTTCCCAACCTCGGTTTTCAGGTTTCAGAACCTAGACCTTATCTCCAATCACTGTCCATGTTGAAGGTGATGCAGAAATCAGAACTCCTTCCCCATGGCAAGAAACGTTGGCATGTTGTCCAACGTTCAGTGTCGTTGAAACCAGTGTGGCCCATGAGGCCCCGCCCATGCTCACGGGCCACATTGGTCACAAACACACATTGTGACCCTCAGGCTGAGCCCAGTCCTCAAGTAAGGCCACTCAGTGGCTGGATGAAGAGATAGCATATTGGGCTTGCCATGCCCCTAGGCCCCAATTTTTCACCATAGTTCGGATTGTCCCTTCAGTCTTCCCCACGGCTTTGCTTTGGAATTCCTCTTTTGGTGGGACACCTGAGGTAACAAAACTGAAATGAGTCCTCCCATTCCACAGATTGACGAAAAGCAATTGGGAATCGGGCCAAATCCTCAGAGAGGAAGATTCGTCCATGGCCCATGAGGCCTCCCCGACATTCCACGGCCATCACTGATACAAAATCCAGAGACAAAAGCCTGAGCAATCGCCACAGACTCGCACTTTCTTCATATCCTGTAGAGTTCTTCTCATGGTTTGTAGATCGGGCCTGCCATACCTACGTCCCCAAACCTAAGCTGAGTTTGTGTTCTCAGACTTCTGTCCTCAAAGTCTTGGGCCACACACCCTCCAGGCTGGGCACCTGGAGCCACACATTAGGACTGTGCCTACCAATCCATGGGAATTCTGCCCATTCCATGGTCCAAAATCGTACAAATTAGGAGAAACCTCCAACGACCCTTAGGCCATCCCAATAGTGTGGGTCACCCGGAACAAACAAGGGGTGTCTGACACCAGCTGATAATCGACCTCCACTCATACCATAGATGGATGTCCCCAGAGAAGAAGATTGAACCAGACAGGACCCTAGGCCATAATAGGATCCATTGCTATGGGTTACAGGCATGTGTCCTCAAAAGCCTGATTCCAATACGAGCATAGGGGTTTTCCTGAGGCACCCATCAGAACTCATCTCGTCTCCACAAGTAAACCTGTGCATGGGAGCCATGTCCAAAGCTTAGGAAAGTACTTCAGGTTGCCGGTGCCACCGCCCCATTCCAAGGCCCTCATGGACACAAAAACACATTAGGACACATCCTCAGGAAAGTCCATTTCAACTCAGCCACCGAGGTTGCTCCCGCAGAGCCATCAGATCTAAACTGTCTTGTTGCTAGGAGACAATTGGAATGCGAGGCGGGCTTCCCAGGCATCCATCCGCGAACGGTGCTCTGGAGTCATTCCATATGGGATGTCCTGGAGCTGTCCAACAGGTCTCAATTGTCCGGAAGAAGGAATCCTGGAAGGGGGCATCCCACAACTCCCAACGTGGGAAAACCTCAATGGTCTCGAGATTCCGCTCCCTTCATGAAGCGGCCGTCATGCTCAGAAACTCCCACCTGAGCCAACGTCTGATCCTCGCCCTGACTTCAGATGCATGAGATATGGGTTCAGATCTGCAGGGGGTACCTGCCGTGCCCTCGCCCTGAAACCCAAGTCTAGCTTGTCTTCTCAGAATTCCATCCTCACACTCCTGGCCCCAAAGCCCTCAAGTTTGGCAATTCCGGACCCACAATGCAGCACTCTGCCTGCCCTCTAGAAAAAAAATGATTGCCTCATGAGCTGCCCAGGCACCTTAAATGAGGGTAAACCTACACAGCACTCGACTTTACCCAAATTATATAGTCTAACCTGGGCACTAATGCACTGTCGAACACATCCTGAGCCCGGACCTCCTGACCAACACCCAGAAAGCTGACCGCACACTGAGCACATAAAACCCGCCATGGCCTTAGGTCATCATCTCTTCCCTACCTCAGTTTTCAGGCTTCAGAACCGAGACCTTATCTCCAATCACTGCCCAGGGGTGAGTCTGATGCAGAAATCAGAACTCCTCCTTACCCATGGCAAGAACCCTTGTGGTTGGCACGTTGTGCAACGATCAGTGTAGGAGAAACCCTGAGGCCCCGCCCATTCTTGAGTGCGACGAGGGCATACACACGCATTGTGACCCTCAGCATGAGTCCTGTCCTCTAGTAAGTCCTCTCAGTGGCTGGACCATTAGATGTCATAATGGGCTTGACATGTCCCTAGGCCCCAATTTTTAACCAGATTTCTGATTGTCCAGTCGCCCCTCCTAGGGCTCTACTCTGAAATCCCTCATTTGGTGGGACACCTGAGGTTAAAAAAGAAAACAACAACAACAACAACAACAACAACAAAATAAAACGGACTTCTTCCAGCCCACAGAATGAACCCAAACTCTTTGGACGGGGCCAAACCACCAGAGAGTAAGACTCGTCCATTTCCCATGAAGTCACCCAGAAATTCCACGACCATGAGTGACACGATATCCCGAGACAAAAACTTGAGCAGGAGCCTCACACTCGCCCTTCTTTCAAATCCCGAAAAGTTCTCCTCATGGTCTGTAGATCAGTCCTGCCATACCTATGACCTGAAACATAAGCCGAGTTTGTGTTTTCAGACAACTGTCCAAAAGGGGCTGGACGACACAACCTACAGGCTCAGGCCCCTGGAGCCAAACCTGAGGACTGTACTTGCCCTCTCCAAGGGAATTGTGTGTGCCCATTCCAATGGCCACAACCCTTCTAATAGGATAAACCTCCAAAGTCCCTGATATATCTCAATAGTGGTAGCTTCCCAGGAAAAACAGGGGCAATCTGAGCCCAAATGAGCCCCTACCTGCACTCAGACCCATAGACAGATGTCCTCAGAGGTAAAAAGGAAAGAACAGGCCCCTAGGCACTAATCAGATCCATTGCTTTGGTTTCCAGGCATCTCTCCTCAGAGGCCTGGATTTCAAAAGCAGCATATAGCTGTTTCTTGTTTCACCCATCAGAAAACATCTCATCTACACATGGGAAACTTGCACGTTGGAGCTGTGTCAAAGCCTCTGTTTAGGAGAACCCTTTAGGGCCCCAGTGCCACCGCTTCATTCCAAGGTCTCCATAGACACAAAAGCACATTCGGACCCATCCCCAGGGGTGTGCATTTCAACTCAGCATCCTCGGTAGCTCCCCACAGATCCAGGAGATCTAAACTGTCTTGTTGCTAGGAGACAATTGGAATGCGAGGTGGGCTACCCAGCCATCCATCCTTAGAACCCTGCTCAGAATCATTGGCCTGGAGCCAAACAACAGGTCTCAATTGTCCTGCCGAAGACTCTCTGCAGTTTGGAGCTTCTCACAACTCCCATCATGGGAAAACCCCCATGGCCTCGTGATGCCCCCCCATTCATGAAGGGGCCATCAGGGACAGAAACTCCAACCTGAGCGATCGTCTGATCCTCGCCCTGACTTCAGATGCACGAGATCTCGATTCAGGTCTGTAGATTGTGCCTGCCATGGCCTCACCCAGAAACCTAAGCCTAGCTTGTGTTCTCAGACTTTTGTCGTCAGACTACTGGCCCACAAGGCCTCCAGTTTGGCAATCCAGAACTACAATGCAGCACTCTGCCTGCCCTCCAGATAAAAAACATTGTCCTCTGGGGCTACCCAGTAACCCCAAATGAGGATCAACCTGCACCGACCTTGGCTGTACCCCAAATACATAGGCTGACCAGGGCACTAATGCCCTTTCTGACACAGCCTGAGCCTGGACACCCTGGCCCCTCCCAGACAGCTGGCCGCACACTGAGCACATCGAGCCGCCATGGCCTTAGGTCGTCATCTCTTCCCAACCTCGGTTTTCAGGTTTCAGAACCTAGACCTTATCTCCAATCACTGTCCATGTTGAAGGTGATGCAGAAATCAGAACTCCTTCCCCATGGCAAGAAACCTTGTGGTTGGCATGTTGTCCAACGTTCAGTGTCGTTGAAACCAGTGTGGCCCATGAGGCCCCGCCCATGCTCACGGGCCACATTGGTCACAAACACACATTGTGACCCTCAGGCTGAGCCCAGTCCTCAAGTAAGGCCACTCAGTGGCTGGATGAAGAGATAGCATATTGGGCTTGCCATGCCCCTAGGCCCCAATTTTTCACCATAGTTCGGATTGTCCCTTCAGTCTTCCCCACGGCTTTGCTTTGGAATTCCTCTTTTGGTGGGACACCTGAGGTAACAAAACTGAAATGAGTCCTCCCATTCCACAGATTGACGAAAAGCAATTGGGAATCGGGCCAAATCCTCAGAGAGGAAGATTCGTCCATGGCCCATGAGGCCTCCCCGACATTCCACGGCCATCACTGATACAAAATCCAGAGACAAAAGCCTGAGCAATCGCCACAGACTCGCACTTTCTTCATATCCTGTAGAGTTCTTCTCATGGTTTGTAGATCGGGCCTGCCATACCTACGTCCCCAAACCTAAGCTGAGTTTGTGTTCTCAGACTTCTGTCCTCAAAGTCTTGGGCCACACACCCTCCATGCTGGGCACCTGGAGCCACACATTAGGACTGTGCCTACCAATCCATGGGAATTCTGCCCATTCCATGGTCCAAAATCGTACAAATTAGGAGAAACCTCCAACGACCCTTAGGCCATCCCAATAGTGTGGGTCACCCGGAACAAACAAGGGGTGTCTGACACCAGCTGATAATCGACCTCCACTCATACCATAGATGGATGTCCCCAGAGAAGAAGATTGAACCAGACAGGACCCTAGGCCATAATAGGATCCATTGCTATGGGTTACAGGCATGTGTCCTCAAAAGCCTGATTCCAATACGAGCATAGGGGTTTTCCTGAGGCACCCATCAGAACTCATCTCGTCTCCACAAGTAAACCTGTGCATGGGAGCCATGTCCAAAGCTTAGGAAAGTACTTCAGGTTGCCGGTGCCACCGCCCCATTCCAAGGCCCTCATGGACACAAAAACACATTAGGACACATCCTCAGGAAAGTCCATTTCAACTCAGCCACCGAGGTTGCTCCCGCAGAGCCATCAGATCTAAACTGTCTTGTTGCTAGGAGACAATTGGAATGCGAGGCGGGCTTCCCAGGCATCCATCCGCGAACGGTGCTCTGGAGTCATTCCATATGGGATGTCCTGGAGCTGTCCAACAGGTCTCAATTGTCCGGAAGAAGGAATCCTGGAAGGGGGCATCCCACAACTCCCAACGTGGGAAAACCTCAATGGTCTCGAGATTCCGCTCCCTTCATGAAGCGGCCGTCATGCTCAGAAACTCCCACCTGAGCCAACGTCTGATCCTCGCCCTGACTTCAGATGCATGAGATATGGGTTCAGATCTGCAGGGGGTACCTGCCGTGCCCTCGCCCTGAAACCCAAGTCTAGCTTGTCTTCTCAGAATTCCATCCTCACACTCCTGGCCCCAAAGCCCTCAAGTTTGGCAATTCCGGACCCACAATGCAGCACTCTGCCTGCCCTCTAGAAAAAAAATGATTGCCTCATGAGCTGCCCAGGCACCTTAAATGAGGGTAAACCTACACAGCACTCGACTTTACCCAAATTATATAGTCTAACCTGGGCACTAATGCACTGTCGAACACATCCTGAGCCCGGACCTCCTGACCAACACCCAGAAAGCTGACCGCACACTGAGCACATAAAACCCGCCATGGCCTTAGGTCATCATCTCTTCCCTACCTCAGTTTTCAGGCTTCAGAACCGAGACCTTATCTCCAATCACTGCCCAGGGGTGAGTCTGATGCAGAAATCAGAACTCCTCCTTACCCATGGCAAGAACCCTTGTGGTTGGCACGTTGTGCAACGATCAGTGTAGGAGAAACCCTGAGGCCCCGCCCATTCTTGAGTGCGACGAGGGCATACACACGCATTGTGACCCTCAGCATGAGTCCTGTCCTCTAGTAAGTCCTCTCAGTGGCTGGACCATTAGATGTCATAATGGGCTTGACATGTCCCTAGGCCCCAATTTTTAACCAGATTTCTGATTGTCCAGTCGCCCCTCCTAGGGCTCTACTCTGAAATCCCTCATTTGGTGGGACACCTGAGGTTAAAAAAGAAAACAACAACAACAACAACAACAACAACAAAATAAAACGGACTTCTTCCAGCCCACAGAATGAACCCAAACTCTTTGGACGGGGCCAAACCACCAGAGAGTAAGACTCGTCCATTTCCCATGAAGTCACCCAGAAATTCCACGACCATGAGTGACACGATATCCCGAGACAAAAACTTGAGCAGGAGCCTCACACTCGCCCTTCTTTCAAATCCCGAAAAGTTCTCCTCATGGTCTGTAGATCAGTCCTGCCATACCTATGACCTGAAACATAAGCCGAGTTTGTGTTTTCAGACAACTGTCCAAAAGGGGCTGGACGACACAACCTACAGGCTCAGGCCCCTGGAGCCAAACCTGAGGACTGTACTTGCCCTCTCCAAGGGAATTGTGTGTGCCCATTCCAATGGCCACAACCCTTCTAATAGGATAAACCTCCAAAGTCCCTGATATATCTCAATAGTGGTAGCTTCCCAGGAAAAACAGGGGCAATCTGAGCCCAAATGAGCCCCTACCTGCACTCAGACCCATAGACAGATGTCCTCAGAGGTAAAAAGGAAAGAACAGGCCCCTAGGCACTAATCAGATCCATTGCTTTGGTTTCCAGGCATCTCTCCTCAGAGGCCTGGATTTCAAAAGCAGCATATAGCTGTTTCTTGTTTCACCCATCAGAAAACATCTCATCTACACATGGGAAACTTGCACGTTGGAGCTGTGTCAAAGCCTCTGTTTAGGAGAACCCTTTAGGGCCCCAGTGCCACCGCTTCATTCCAAGGTCTCCATAGACACAAAAGCACATTCGGACCCATCCCCAGGGGTGTGCATTTCAACTCAGCATCCTCGGTAGCTCCCCACAGATCCAGGAGATCTAAACTGTCTTGTTGCTAGGAGACAATTGGAATGCGAGGTGGGCTACCCAGCCATCCATCCTTAGAACCCTGCTCAGAATCATTGGCCTGGAGCCAAACAACAGGTCTCAATTGTCCTGCCGAAGACTCTCTGCAGTTTGGAGCTTCTCACAACTCCCATCATGGGAAAACCCCCATGGCCTCGTGATGCCCCCCCATTCATGAAGGGGCCATCAGGGACAGAAACTCCAACCTGAGCGATCGTCTGATCCTCGCCCTGACTTCAGATGCACGAGATCTCGATTCAGGTCTGTAGATTGTGCCTGCCATGGCCTCACCCAGAAACCTAAGCCTAGCTTGTGTTCTCAGACTTTTGTCGTCAGACTACTGGCCCACAAGGCCTCCAGTTTGGCAATCCAGAACTACAATGCAGCACTCTGCCTGCCCTCCAGATAAAAAACATTGTCCTCTGGGGCTACCCAGTAACCCCAAATGAGGATCAACCTGCACCGACCTTGGCTGTACCCCAAATACATAGGCTGACCAGGGCACTAATGCCCTTTCTGACACAGCCTGAGCCTGGACCCCCTGGCCCCTCCCAGACAGCTGGCCGCACACTGAGCACATCGAGCCGCCATGGCCTTAGGTCGTCATCTCTTCCCAACCTCGGTTTTCAGGTTTCAGAACCTAGACCTTATCTCCAATCACTGTCCATGTTGAAGGTGATGCAGAAATCAGAACTCCTTCCCCATGGCAAGGAACCTTGTGGTTGGCATGTTGTCCAACGTTCAGTGTCGTTGAAACCAGTGTGGCCCATGAGGCCCCGCCCATGCTCACGGGCCACATTGGTCACAAACACACATTGTGACCCTCAGGCTGAGCCCAGTCCTCAAGTAAGGCCACTCAGTGGCTGGATGAAGAGATAGCATATTGGGCTTGCCATGCCCCTAGGCCCCAATTTTTCACCATAGTTCGGATTGTCCCTTCAGTCTTCCCCACGGCTTTGCTTTGGAATTCCTTTTTTGGTGGGACACCTGAGGTAACAAAACTGAAATGAGTCCTCCCATTCCACAGATTGACGAAAAGCAATTGGGAATCGGGCCAAATCCTCAGAGAGGAAGATTCGTCCATGGCCCATGAGGCCTCCCCGACATTCCACGGCCATCACTGATACAAAATCCAGAGACAAAAGCCTGAGCAATCGCCACAGACTCGCACTTTCTTCATATCCTGTAGAGTTCTTCTCATGGTTTGTAGATCGGGCCTGCCATACCTACGTCCCCAAACCTAAGCTGAGTTTGTGTTTTCAGACTTCTGTCCTCAAAGTCTTGGGCCACACATCCTCCAGGCTGGGCCCCTGGAGCCACACATTAGGACTGTGCCTACCAATCTATGGGAATTCTGCCCATTCCATGGTCCAAAATCGTACAAATTAGGAGAAACCTCCAACGACCCTTAGGCCATCCCAATAGTGTGGGTCACCCGGAACAAACAAGGGGTGTCTGACACCAGCTGATAATCGACCTCCACTCATACCATAGATGGATGTCCCCAGAGAAGAAGATTGAACCAGACAGGACCCTAGGCCATAATAGGATCCATTGCTTTGGGTTACAGGCATGTGTCCTCAAAAGCCTGATTCCAATACGAGCATAGGGGTTTTCCTGAGGCACCCATCAGAACTCATCTCGTCTCCACAAGTAAACCTGTGCATGGGAGCCATGTCCAAAGCTTATGAAAGTACTTCAGGTTGCCGGTGCCACCGCCCCATTCCAAGGCCCTCATGGACACAAAAACACATTAGGACACATCCTCAGGAAAGTCCATTTCAACTCAGCCACCGAGGTTGCTCCCGCAGAGCCATCAGATCTAAACTGTCTTGTTGCTAGGAGACAATTGGAATGCGAGGCGGGCTTCCCAGGCATCCATCTGCGAACGGTGCTCTGGAGTCATTCCATATGGGATGTCCTGGAGCTGTCCAACAGGTCTCAATTGTCCGGAAGAAGGAATCCTGGAAGGGGGCATCCCACAACTCCCAACGTGGGAAAACCTCAATGGTCTCGAGATTCCGCTCCCTTCATGAAGCGGCCGTCATGCTCAGAAACTCCCACCTGAGCCAACGTCTGATCCTCGCCCTGACTTCAGATGCATGAGATATTGGTTCAGATCTGCAGGGGGTACCTGCCGTGCCCTCGCCCTGAAACCCAAGTCTAGCTTGTCTTCTCAGACTTCCATCCTCACACTCCTGGCCCCAAAGCCCTCAAGTTTGGCAATTCCGGACCCACAATGCAGCACTCTGCCTGCCCTCTAGAAAAAAAATGATTGCCTCATGAGCTGCCCAGGCACCTTAAATGAGGGTAAACCTACACAGCACTCGACTTTACCCAAATTATATAGTCTAACCTGGGCACTAATGCACTGTCGAACACATCCTGAGCCCGGACCTCCTGACCAACACCCAGAAAGCTGACCGCACACTGAGCACATAAAACCCGCCATGGCCTTAGGTCATCATCTCTTCCCTACCTCAGTTTTCAGGCTTCAGAACCGAGACCTTATCTCCAATCACTGCCCAGGGGTGAGTCTGATGCAGAAATCAGAACTCCTCCTTACCCATGGCAAGAACCCTTGTGGTTGGCACGTTGTGCAACGATCAGTGTAGGAGAAACCCTGAGGCCCCGCCCATTCTTGAGTGCGACGAGGGCATACACACGCATTGTGACCCTCAGCATGAGTCCTGTCCTCTAGTAAGTCCTCTCAGTGGCTGGACCATTAGATGTCATAATGGGCTTGACATGTCCCTAGGCCCCAATTTTTAACCAGATTTCTGATTGTCCAGTCGCCCCTCCTAGGGCTCTACTCTGAAATCCCTCATTTGGTGGGACACCTGAGGTTAAAAAAGAAAACAACAACAACAACAACAACAACAACAAAATAAAACGGACTTCTTCCAGCCCACAGAATGAACCCAAACTCTTTGGACGGGGCCAAACCACCAGAGAGTAAGACTCGTCCATTTCCCATGAAGTCACCCAGAAATTCCACGACCATGAGTGACACGATATCCCGAGACAAAAACTTGAGCAGGAGCCTCACACTCGCCCTTCTTTCAAATCCCGAAAAGTTCTCCTCATGGTCTGTAGATCAGTCCTGCCATACCTATGACCTGAAACATAAGCCGAGTTTGTGTTTTCAGACAACTGTCCAAAAGGGGCTGGACGACACAACCTACAGGCTCAGGCCCCTGGAGCCAAACCTGAGGACTGTACTTGCCCTCTCCAAGGGAATTGTGTGTGCCCATTCCAATGGCCACAACCCTTCTAATAGGATAAACCTCCAAAGTCCCTGATATATCTCAATAGTGGTAGCTTCCCAGGAAAAACAGGGGCAATCTGAGCCCAAATGAGCCCCTACCTGCACTCAGACCCATAGACAGATGTCCTCAGAGGTAAAAAGGAAAGAACAGGCCCCTAGGCACTAATCAGATCCATTGCTTTGGTTTCCAGGCATCTCTCCTCAGAGGCCTGGATTTCAAAAGCAGCATATAGCTGTTTCTTGTTTCACCCATCAGAAAACATCTCATCTACACATGGGAAACTTGCACGTTGGAGCTGTGTCAAAGCCTCTGTTTAGGAGAACCCTTTAGGGCCCCAGTGCCACCGCTTCATTCCAAGGTCTCCATAGACACAAAAGCACATTCGGACCCATCCCCAGGGGTGTGCATTTCAACTCAGCATCCTCGGTAGCTCCCCACAGATCCAGGAGATCTAAACTGTCTTGATGCTAGGAGACAATTGGAATGCGAGGTGGGCTACCCAGCCATCCATCCTTAGAACCCTGCTCAGAATCATTGGACTGGAGCCAAACAACAGGTCTCAATTGTCCTGCCGAAGACTCTCTGCAGTTTGGAGCTTCTCACAACTCCCATCATGGGAAAACCCCCATGGCCTCGTGATGCCCCCCCATTCATGAAGGGGCCATCAGGGACAGAAACTCCAACCTGAGCGATCGTCTGATCCTCGCCCTGACTTCAGATGCACGAGATCTCGATTCAGGTCTGTAGATTGTGCCTGCCATGGCCTCACCCAGAAACCTAAGCCTAGCTTGTGTTCTCAGACTTTTGTCGTCAGACTACTGGCCCACAAGGCCTCCAGTTTGGCAATCCAGAACTACAATGCAGCACTCTGCCTGCCCTCCAGATAAAAAACATTGTCCTCTGGGGCTACCCAGTAACCCCAAATGAGGATCAACCTGCACCGACCTTGGCTGTACCCCAAATACATAGGCTGACCAGGGCACTAATGCCCTTTCTGACACAGCCTGAGCCTGGACCCCCTGGCCCCTCCCAGACAGCTGGCCGCACACTGAGCACATCGAGCCGCCATGGCCTTAGGTCGTCATCTCTTCCCAACCTCGGTTTTCAGGTTTCAGAACCTAGACCTTATCTCCAATCACTGTCCATGTTGAAGGTGATGCAGAAATCAGAACTCCTTCCCCATGGCAAGAAACCTTGTGGTTGGCATGTTGTCCAACGTTCAGTGTCGTTGAAACCAGTGTGGCCCATGAGGCCCCGCCCATGCTCACGGGCCACATTGGTCACAAACACACATTGTGACCCTCAGGCTGAGCCCAGTCCTCAAGTAAGGCCACTCAGTGGCTGGATGAAGAGATAGCATATTGGGCTTGCCATGCCCCTAGGCCCCAATTTTTCACCATAGTTCGGATTGTCTCTTCAGTCTTCCCCACGGCTTTGCTTTGGAATTCCTCTTTTGGTGGGACACCTGAGGTAACAAAACTGAAATGAGTCCTCCCATTCCACAGATTGACGAAAAGCAATTGGGAATCGGGCCAAATCCTCAGAGAGGAAGATTCGTCCATGGCCCATGAGGCCTCCCCGACATTCCACGGCCATCACTGATACAAAATCCAGAGACAAAAGCCTGAGCAATCGCCACAGACTCGCACTTTCTTCATATCCTGTAGAGTTCTTCTCATGGTTTGTAGATCGGGCCTGCCATACCTACGTCCCCAAACCTAAGCTGAGTTTGTGTTTTCAGACTTCTGTCCTCAAAGTCTTGGGCCACACATCCTCCAGGCTGGGCCCCTGGAGCCACACATTAGGACTGTGCCTACCAATCTATGGGAATTCTGCCCATTCCATGGTCCAAAATCGTACAAATTAGGAGAAACCTCCAACGACCCTTAGGCCATCCCAATAGTGTGGGTCACCCGGAACAAACAAGGGGTGTCTGACACCAGCTGATAATCGACCTCCACTCATACCATAGATGGATGTCCCCAGAGAAGAAGATTGAACCAGACAGGACCCTAGGCCATAATAGGATCCATTGCTTTGGGTTACAGGCATGTGTCCTCAAAAGCCTGATTCCAATACGAGCATAGGGGTTTTCCTGAGGCACCCATCAGTACTCATCCCGTCTCCACAAGTAAACCTGTGCATGGGAGCCATGTCCAAAGCTTAGGAAAGTACTTCAGGTTGCCGGTGCCACCGCCCCATTCCAAGGCCCTCATGGACACAAAAACACATTAGGACACATCCTCAGGAAAGTCCATTTCAACTCAGCCACCGAGGTTGCTCCCGCAGAGCCATCAGATCTAAACTGTCTTGTTGCTAGGAGACAATTGGAATGCGAGGCGGGCTTCCCAGGCATCCATCCGCGAACGGTGCTCTGGAGTCATTCCATATGGGATGTCCTGGAGCTGTCCAACAGGTCTCAATTGTCCGGAAGAAGGAATCCTGGAAGGGGGCATCCCACAACTCCCAACGTGGGAAAACCTCAATGGTCTCGAGATTCCGCTCCCTTCATGAAGCGGCCGTCATGCTCAGAAACTCCCACCTGAGCCAACGTCTGATCCTCGCCCTGACTTCAGATGCATGAGATATTGGTTCAGATCTGCAGGGGGTACCTGCCGTGCCCTCGCCCTGAAACCCAAGTCTAGCTTGTCTTCTCAGACTTCCATCCTCACACTCCTGGCCCCAAAGCCCTCAAGTTTGGCAATTCCGGACCCACAATGCAGCACTCTGCCTGCCCTCTAGAAAAAAAATGATTGCCTCATGAGCTGCCCAGGCACCTTAAATGAGGGTAAACCTACACAGCACTCGACTTTACCCAAATTATATAGTCTAACCTGGGCACTAATGCACTGTCGAACACATCCTGAGCCCGGACCTCCTGACCAACACCCAGAAAGCTGACCGCACACTGAGCACATAAAACCCGCCATGGCCTTAGGTCATCATCTCTTCCCTACCTCAGTTTTCAGGCTTCAGAACCGAGACCTTATCTCCAATCACTGCCCAGGGGTGAGTCTGATGCAGAAATCAGAACTCCTCCTTACCCATGGCAAGAACCCTTGTGGTTGGCACGTTGTGCAACGATCAGTGTAGGAGAAACCCTGAGGCCCCGCCCATTCTTGAGTGCGACGAGGGCATACACACGCATTGTGACCCTCAGCATGAGTCCTGTCCTCTAGTAAGTCCTCTCAGTGGCTGGACCATTAGATGTCATAATGGGCTTGACATGTCCCTAGGCCCCAATTTTTAACCAGATTTCTGATTGTCCAGTCGCCCCTCCTAGGGCTCTACTCTGAAATCCCTCATTTGGTGGGACACCTGAGGTTAAAAAAGAAAACAACAACAACAACAACAACAACAACAAAATAAAACGGACTTCTTCCAGCCCACAGAATGAACCCAAACTCTTTGGACGGGGCCAAACCACCAGAGAGTAAGACTCGTCCATTTCCCATGAAGTCACCCAGAAATTCCACGACCATGAGTGACACGATATCCCGAGACAAAAACTTGAGCAGGAGCCTCACACTCGCCCTTCTTTCAAATCCCGAAAAGTTCTCCTCATGGTCTGTAGATCAGTCCTGCCATACCTATGACCTGAAACATAAGCCGAGTTTGTGTTTTCAGACAACTGTCCAAAAGGGGCTGGACGACACAACCTACAGGCTCAGGCCCCTGGAGCCAAACCTGAGGACTGTACTTGCCCTCTCCAAGGGAATTGTGTGTGCCCATTCCAATGGCCACAACCCTTCTAATAGGATAAACCTCCAAATTCCCTGATATATCTCAATAGTGGTAGCTTCCCAGGAAAAACAGGGGCAATCTGAGCCCAAATGAGCCCCTACCTGCACTCAGACCCATAGACAGATGTCCTCAGAGGTAAAAAGGAAAGAACAGGCCCCTAGGCACTAATCAGATCCATTGCTTTGGTTTCCAGGCATCTCTCCTCAGAGGCCTGGATTTCAAAAGCAGCATATAGCTGTTTCTTGTTTCACCCATCAGAAAACATCTCATCTACACATGGGAAACTTGCACGTTGGAGCTGTGTCAAAGCCTCTGTTTAGGAGAACCCTTTAGGGCCCCAGTGCCACCGCTTCATTCCAAGGTCTCCATAGACACAAAAGCACATTCGGACCCATCCCCAGGGGTGTGCATTTCAACTCAGCATCCTCGGTAGCTCCCCACAGATCCAGGAGATCTAAACTGTCTTGATGCTAGGAGACAATTGGAATGCGAGGTGGGCTACCCAGCCATCCATCCTTAGAACCCTGCTCAGAATCATTGGACTGGAGCCAAACAACAGGTCTCAATTGTCCTGCCGAAGACTCTCTGCAGTTTGGAGCTTCTCACAACTCCCATCATGGGAAAACCCCCATGGCCTCGTGATGCCCCCCCATTCATGAAGGGGCCATCAGGGACAGAAACTCCAACCTGAGCGATCGTCTGATCCTCGCCCTGACTTCAGATGCACGAGATCTCGATTCAGGTCTGTAGATTGTGCCTGCCATGGCCTCACCCAGAAACCTAAGCCTAGCTTGTGTTCTCAGACTTTTGTCGTCAGACTACTGGCCCACAAGGCCTCCAGTTTGGCAATCCAGAACTACAATGCAGCACTCTGCCTGCCCTCCAGATAAAAAACATTGTCCTCTGGGGCTACCCAGTAACCCCAAATGAGGATCAACCTGCACCGACCTTGGCTGTACCCCAAATACATAGGCTGACCAGGGCACTAATGCCCTTTCTGACACAGCCTGAGCCTGGACCCCCTGGCCCCTCCCAGACAGCTGGCCGCACACTGAGCACATCGAGCCGCCATGGCCTTAGGTCGTCATCTCTTCCCAACCTCGGTTTTCAGGTTTCAGAACCTAGACCTTATCTCCAATCACTGTCCATGTTGAAGGTGATGCAGAAATCAGAACTCCTTCCCCATGGCAAGAAACCTTGTGGTTGGCATGTTGTCCAACGTTCAGTGTCGTTGAAACCAGTGTGGCCCATGAGGCCCCGCCCATGCTCACGGGCCACATTGGTCACAAACACACATTGTGACCCTCAGGCTGAGCCCAGTCCTCAAGTAAGGCCACTCAGTGGCTGGATGAAGAGATAGCATATTGGGCTTGCCATGCCCCTAGGCCCCAATTTTTCACCATAGTTCGGATTGTCTCTTCAGTCTTCCCCACGGCTTTGCTTTGGAATTCCTCTTTTGGTGGGACACCTGAGGTAACAAAACTGAAATGAGTCCTCCCATTCCACAGATTGACGAAAAGCAATTGGGAATCGGGCCAAATCCTCAGAGAGGAAGATTCGTCCATGGCCCATGAGGCCTCCCCGACATTCCACGGCCATCACTGATACAAAATCCAGAGACAAAAGCCTGAGCAATCGCCACAGACTCGCACTTTCTTCATATCCTGTAGAGTTCTTCTCATGGTTTGTAGATCGGGCCTGCCATACCTACGTCCCCAAACCTAAGCTGAGTTTGTGTTTTCAGACTTCTGTCCTCAAAGTCTTGGGCCACACATCCTCCAGGCTGGGCCCCTGGAGCCACACATTAGGACTGTGCCTACCAATCTATGGGAATTCTGCCCATTCCATGGTCCAAAATCGTACAAATTAGGAGAAACCTCCAACGACCCTTAGGCCATCCCAATAGTGTGGGTCACCCGGAACAAACAAGGGGTGTCTGACACCAGCTGATAATCGACCTCCACTCATACCATAGATGGATGTCCCCAGAGAAGAAGATTGAACCAGACAGGACCCTAGGCCATAATAGGATCCATTGCTTTGGGTTACAGGCATGTGTCCTCAAAAGCCTGATTCCAATACGAGCATAGGGGTTTTCCTGAGGCACCCATCAGTACTCATCCCGTCTCCACAAGTAAACCTGTGCATGGGAGCCATGTCCAAAGCTTAGGAAAGTACTTCAGGTTGCCGGTGCCACCGCCCCATTCCAAGGCCCTCATGGACACAAAAACACATTAGGACACATCCTCAGGAAAGTCCATTTCAACTCAGCCACCGAGGTTGCTCCCGCAGAGCCATCAGATCTAAACTGTCTTGTTGCTAGGAGACAATTGGAATGCGAGGCGGGCTTCCCAGGCATCCATCCGCGAACGGTGCTCTGGAGTCATTCCATATGGGATGTCCTGGAGCTGTCCAACAGGTCTCAATTGTCCGGAAGAAGGAATCCTGGAAGGGGGCATCCCACAACTCCCAACGTGGGAAAACCTCAATGGTCTCGAGATTCCGCTCCCTTCATGAAGCGGCCGTCATGCTCAGAAACTCCCACCTGAGCCAACGTCTGATCCTCGCCCTGACTTCAGATGCATGAGATATTGGTTCAGATCTGCAGGGGGTACCTGCCGTGCCCTCGCCCTGAAACCCAAGTCTAGCTTGTCTTCTCAGACTTCCATCCTCACACTCCTGGCCCCAAAGCCCTCAAGTTTGGCAATTCCGGACCCACAATGCAGCACTCTGCCTGCCCTCTAGAAAAAAAATGATTGCCTCATGAGCTGCCCAGGCACCTTAAATGAGGGTAAACCTACACAGCACTCGACTTTACCCAAATTATATAGTCTAACCTGGGCACTAATGCACTGTCGAACACATCCTGAGCCCGGACCTCCTGACCAACACCCAGAAAGCTGACCGCACACTGAGCACATAAAACCCGCCATGGCCTTAGGTCATCATCTCTTCCCTACCTCAGTTTTCAGGCTTCAGAACCGAGACCTTATCTCCAATCACTGCCCAGGGGTGAGTCTGATGCAGAAATCAGAACTCCTCCTTACCCATGGCAAGAACCCTTGTGGTTGGCACGTTGTGCAACGATCAGTGTAGGAGAAACCCTGAGGCCCCGCCCATTCTTGAGTGCGACGAGGGCATACACAGGCATTGTGACCCTCAGCATGAGTCCTGTCCTCTAGTAAGTCCTCTCAGTGGCTGGACCATTAGATGTCATAATGGGCTTGACATGTCCCTAGGCCCCAATTTTTAACCAGATTTCTGATTGTCCAGTCGCCCCTCCTAGGGCTCTACTCTGAAATCCCTCATTTGGTGGGACACCTGAGGTTAAAAAAGAAAACAACAACAACAACAACAACAACAACAAAATAAAACGGACTTCTTCCAGCCCACAGAATGAACCCAAACTCTTTGGACGGGGCCAAACCACCAGAGAGTAAGACTCGTCCATTTCCCATGAAGTCACCCAGAAATTCCACGACCATGAGTGACACGATATCCCGAGACAAAAACTTGAGCAGGAGCCTCACACTCGCCCTTCTTTCAAATCCCGAAAAGTTCTCCTCATGGTCTGTAGATCAGTCCTGCCATACCTATGACCTGAAACATAAGCCGAGTTTGTGTTTTCAGACAACTGTCCAAAAGGGGCTGGACGACACAACCTACAGGCTCAGGCCCCTGGAGCCAAACCTGAGGACTGTACTTGCCCTCTCCAAGGGAATTGTGTGTGCCCATTCCAATGGCCACAACCCTTCTAATAGGATAAACCTCCAAAGTCCCTGATATATCTCAATAGTGGTAGCTTCCCAGGAAAAACAGGGGCAATCTGAGCCCAAATGAGCCCCTACCTGCACTCAGACCCATAGACAGATGTCCTCAGAGGTAAAAAGGAAAGAACAGGCCCCTAGGCACTAATCAGATCCATTGCTTTGGTTTCCAGGCATCTCTCCTCAGAGGCCTGGATTTCAAAAGCAGCATATAGCTGTTTCTTGTTTCACCCATCAGAAAACATCTCATCTACACATGGGAAACTTGCACGTTGGAGCTGTGTCAAAGCCTCTGTTTAGGAGAACCCTTTAGGGCCCCAGTGCCACCGCTTCATTCCAAGGTCTCCATAGACACAAAAGCACATCCGGACCCATCCCCAGGGGTGTGCATTTCAACTCAGCATCCTCGGTAGCTCCCCACAGATCCAGGAGATCTAAACTGTCTTGTTGCTAGGAGACAATTGGAATGCGAGGTGGGCTACCCAGCCATCCATCCTTAGAACCCTGCTCAGAATCATTGGCCTGGAGCCAAACAACAGGTCTCAATTGTCCTGCCGAAGACTCTCTGCAGTTTGGAGCTTCTCACAACTCCCATCATGGGAAAACCCCCATGGCCTCGTGATGCCCCCCCATTCATGAAGGGGCCATCAGGGACAGAAACTCCAACCTGAGCGATCGTCTGATCCTCGCCCTGACTTCAGATGCACGAGATCTCGATTCAGGTCTGTAGATTGTGCCTGCCATGGCCTCACCCAGAAACCTAAGCCTAGCTTGTGTTCTCAGACTTTTGTCGTCAGACTACTGGCCCACAAGGCCTCCAGTTTGGCAATCCAGAACTACAATGCAGCACTCTGCCTGCCCTCCAGATAAAAAACATTGTCCTCTGGGGCTACCCAGTAACCCCAAATGAGGATCAACCTGCACCGACCTTGGCTGTACCCCAAATACATAGGCTGACCAGGGCACTAATGCCCTTTCTGACACAGCCTGAGCCTGGACCCCCTGGCCCCTCCCAGACAGCTGGCCGCACACTGAGCACATCGAGCCGCCATGGCCTTAGGTCGTCATCTCTTCCCAACCTCGGTTTTCAGGTTTCAGAACCTAGACCTTATCTCCAATCACTGTCCATGTTGAAGGTGATGCAGAAATCAGAACTCCTTCCCCATGGCAAGAAACCTTGTGGTTGGCATGTTGTCCAACGTTCAGTGTCGTTGAAACCAGTGTGGCCCATGAGGCCCCGCCCATGCTCACGGGCCACATTGGTCACAAACACACATTGTGACCCTCAGGCTGAGCCCAGTCCTCAAGTAAGGCCACTCAGTGGCTGGATGAAGAGATAGCATATTGGGCTTGCCATGCCCCTAGGCCCCAATTTTTCACCATAGTTCGGATTGTCCCTTCAGTCTTCCCCACGGCTTTGCTTTGGAATTCCTTTTTTGGTGGGACACCTGAGGTAACAAAACTGAAATGAGTCCTCCCATTCCACAGATTGACGAAAAGCAATTGGGAATCGGGCCAAATCCTCAGAGAGGAAGATTCGTCCATGGCCCATGAGGCCTCCCCGACATTCCACGGCCATCACTGATACAAAATCCAGAGACAAAAGCCTGAGCAATCGCCACAGACTCGCACTTTCTTCATATCCTGTAGAGTTCTTCTCATGGTTTGTAGATCGGGCCTGCCATACCTACGTCCCCAAACCTAAGCTGAGTTTGTGTTTTCAGACTTCTGTCCTCAAAGTCTTGGGCCACACATCCTCCAGGCTGGGCCCCTGGAGCCACACATTAGGACTGTGCCTACCAATCTATGGGAATTCTGCCCATTCCATGGTCCAAAATCGTACAAATTAGGAGAAACCTCCAACGACCCTTAGGCCATCCCAATAGTGTGGGTCACCCGGAACAAACAAGGGGTGTCTGACACCAGCTGATAATCGACCTCCACTCATACCATAGATGGATGTCCCCAGAGAAGAAGATTGAAGCAGACAGGACCCTAGGCCATAATAGGATCCATTGCTTTGGGTTACAGGCATGTGTCCTCAAAAGCCTGATTCCAATACGAGCATAGGGGTTTTCCTGAGGCACCCATCAGAACTCATCTCGTCTCCACAAGTAAACCTGTGCATGGGAGCCATGTCCAAAGCTTAGGAAAGTACTTCAGGTTGCCGGTGCCACCGCCCCATTCCAAGGCCCTCATGGACACAAAAACACATTAGGACACATCCTCAGGAAAGTCCATTTCAACTCAGCCACCGAGGTTGCTCCCGCAGAGCCATCAGATCTAAACTGTCTTGTTGCTAGGAGACAATTGGAATGCGAGGCGGGCTTCCCAGGCATCCATCCGCGAACGGTGCTCTGGAGTCATTCCATATGGGATGTCCTGGAGCTGTCCAACAGGTCTCAATTGTCCGGAAGAAGGAATCCTGGAAGGGGGCATCCCACAACTCCCAACGTGGGAAAACCTCAATGGTCTCGAGATTCCGCTCCCTTCATGAAGCGGCCGTCATGCTCAGAAACTCCCACCTGAGCCAACGTCTGATCCTCGCCCTGACTTCAGATGCATGAGATATTGGTTCAGATCTGCAGGGGGTACCTGCCGTGCCCTCGCCCTGAAACCCAAGTCTAGCTTGTCTTCTCAGACTTCCATCCTCACACTCCTGGCCCCAAAGCCCTCAAGTTTGGCAATTCCGGACCCACAATGCAGCACTCTGCCTGCCCTCTAGAAAAAAAATGATTGCCTCATGAGCTGCCCAGGCACCTTAAATGAGGGTAAACCTACACAGCACTCGACTTTACCCAAATTATATAGTCTAACCTGGGCACTAATGCACTGTCGAACACATCCTGAGCCCGGACCTCCTGACCAACACCCAGAAAGCTGACCGCACACTGAGCACATAAAACCCGCCATGGCCTTAGGTCATCATCTCTTCCCTACCTCAGTTTTCAGGCTTCAGAACCGAGACCTTATCTCCAATCACTGCCCAGGGGTGAGTCTGATGCAGAAATCAGAACTCCTCCTTACCCATGGCAAGAACCCTTGTGGTTGGCACGTTGTGCAACGATCAGTGTAGGAGAAACCCTGAGGCCCCGCCCATTCTTGAGTGCGACGAGGGCATACACACGCATTGTGACCCTCAGCATGAGTCCTGTCCTCTAGTAAGTCCTCTCAGTGGCTGGACCATTAGATGTCATAATGGGCTTGACATGTCCCTAGGCCCCAATTTTTAACCAGATTTCTGATTGTCCAGTCGCCCCTCCTAGGGCTCTACTCTGAAATCCCTCATTTGGTGGGACACCTGAGGTTAAAAAAGAAAACAACAACAACAACAACAACAACAACAAAATAAAACGGACTTCTTCCAGCCCACAGAATGAACCCAAACTCTTTGGACGGGGCCAAACCACCAGAGAGTAAGACTCGTCCATTTCCCATGAAGTCACCCAGAAATTCCACGACCATGAGTGACACGATATCCCGAGACAAAAACTTGAGCAGGAGCCTCACACTCGCCCTTCTTTCAAATCCCGAAAAGTTCTCCTCATGGTCTGTAGATCAGTCCTGCCATACCTATGACCTGAAACATAAGCCGAGTTTGTGTTTTCAGACAACTGTCCAAAAGGGGCTGGACGACACAACCTACAGGCTCAGGCCCCTGGAGCCAAACCTGAGGACTGTACTTGCCCTCTCCAAGGGAATTGTGTGTGCCCATTCCAATGGCCACAACCCTTCTAATAGGATAAACCTCCAAAGTCCCTGATATATCTCAATAGTGGTAGCTTCCCAGGAAAAACAGGGGCAATCTGAGCCCAAATGAGCCCCTACCTGCACTCAGACCCATAGACAGATGTCCTCAGAGGTAAAAAGGAACGAACAGGCCCCTAGGCACTAATCAGATCCATTGCTTTGGTTTCCAGGCATCTCTCCTCAGAGGCCTGGATTTCAAAAGCAGCATATAGCTGTTTCTTGTTTCACCCATCAGAAAACATCTCATCTACACATGGGAAACTTGCACGTTGGAGCTGTGTCAAAGCCTCTGTTTAGGAGAACCCTTTAGGGCCCCAGTGCCACCGCTTCATTCCAAGGTCTCCATAGACACAAAAGCACATTCGGACCCATCCCCAGGGGTGTGCATTTCAACTCAGCATCCTCGGTAGCTCCCCACAGATCCAGGAGATCTAAACTGTCTTGTTGCTAGGAGACAATTGGAATGCGAGGTGGGCTACCCAGCCATCCATCCTTAGAACCCTGCTCAGAATCATTGGCCTGGAGCCAAACAACAGGTCTCAATTGTCCTGCCGAAGACTCTCTGCAGTTTGGAGCTTCTCACAACTCCCATCATGGGAAAACCCCCATGGCCTCGTGATGCCCCCCCATTCATGAAGGGGCCATCAGGGACAGAAACTCCAACCTGAGCGATCGTCTGATCCTCGCCCTGACTTCAGATGCACGAGATCTCGATTCAGGTCTGTAGATTGTGCCTGCCATGGCCTCACCCAGAAACCTAAGCCTAGCTTGTGTTCTCAGACTTTTGTCGTCAGACTACTGGCCCACAAGGCCTCCAGTTTGGCAATCCAGAACTATAATGCAGCACTCTGCCTGCCCTCCAGATAAAAAACATTGTCCTCTGGGGCTACCCAGTAACCCCAAATGAGGATCAACCTGCACCGACCTTGGCTGTACCCCAAATACATAGGCTGACCAGGGCACTAATGCCCTTTCTGACACAGCCTGAGCCTGGACCCCCTGGCCCCTCCCAGACAGCTGGCCGCACACTGAGCACATCGAGCCGCCATGGCCTTAGGTCGTCATCTCTTCCCAACCTCGGTTTTCAGGTTTCAGAACCTAGACCTTATCTCCAATCACTGTCCATGTTGAAGGTGATGCAGAAATCAGAACTCCTTCCCCATGGCAAGAAACCTTGTGGTTGGCATGTTGTCCAACGTTCAGTGTCGTTGAAACCAGTGTGGCCCATGAGGCCCCGCCCATGCTCACGGGCCACATTGGTCACAAACACACATTGTGACCCTCAGGCTGAGCCCAGTCCTCAAGTAAGGCCACTCAGTGGCTGGATGAAGAGATAGCATATTGGGCTTGCCATGCCCCTAGGCCCCAATTTTTCACCATAGTTCGGATTGTCTCTTCAGTCTTCCCCACGGCTTTGCTTTGGAATTCCTCTTTTGGTGGGACACCTGAGGTAACAAAACTGAAATGAGTCCTCCCATTCCACAGATTGACGAAAAGCAATTGGGAATCGGGCCAAATCCTCAGAGAGGAAGATTCGTCCATGGCCCATGAGGCCTCCCCGACATTCCACGGCCATCACTGATACAAAATCCAGAGACAAAAGCCTGAGCAATCGCCACAGACTCGCACTTTCTTCATATCCTGTAGAGTTCTTCTCATGGTTTGTAGATCGGGCCTGCCATACCTACGTCCCCAAACCTAAGCTGAGTTTGTGTTTTCAGACTTCTGTCCTCAAAGTCTTGGGCCACACATCCTCCAGGCTGGGCCCCTGGAGCCACACATTAGGACTGTGCCTACCAATCTATGGGAATTCTGCCCATTCCATGGTCCAAAATCGTACAAATTAGGAGAAACCTCCAACGACCCTTAGGCCATCCCAATAGTGTGGGTCACCCGGAACAAACAAGGGGTGTCTGACACCAGCTGATAATCGACCTCCACTCATACCATAGATGGATGTCCCCAGAGAAGAAGATTGAACCAGACAGGACCCTAGGCCATAATAGGATCCATTGCTTTGGGTTACAGGCATGTGTCCTCAAAAGCCTGATTCCAATACGAGCATAGGGGTTTTCCTGAGGCACCCATCAGTACTCATCCCGTCTCCACAAGTAAACCTGTGCATGGGAGCCATGTCCAAAGCTTAGGAAAGTACTTCAGGTTGCCGGTGCCACCGCCCCATTCCAAGGCCCTCATGGACACAAAAACACATTAGGACACATCCTCAGGAAAGTCCATTTCAACTCAGCCACCGAGGTTGCTCCCGCAGAGCCATCAGATCTAAACTGTCTTGTTGCTAGGAGACAATTGGAATGCGAGGCGGGCTTCCCAGGCATCCATCCGCGAACGGTGCTCTGGAGTCATTCCATATGGGATGTCCTGGAGCTGTCCAACAGGTCTCAATTGTCCGGAAGAAGGAATCCTGGAAGGGGGCATCCCACAACTCCCAACGTGGGAAAACCTCAATGGTCTCGAGATTCCGCTCCCTTCATGAAGCGGCCGTCATGCTCAGAAACTCCCACCTGAGCCAACGTCTGATCCTCGCCCTGACTTCAGATGCATGAGATATTGGTTCAGATCTGCAGGGGGTACCTGCCGTGCCCTCGCCCTGAAACCCAAGTCTAGCTTGTCTTCTCAGACTTCCATCCTCACACTCCTGGCCCCAAAGCCCTCAAGTTTGGCAATTCCGGACCCACAATGCAGCACTCTGCCTGCCCTCTAGAAAAAAAATGATTGCCTCATGAGCTGCCCAGGCACCTTAAATGAGGGTAAACCTACACAGCACTCGACTTTACCCAAATTATATAGTCTAACCTGGGCACTAATGCACTGTCGAACACATCCTGAGCCCGGACCTCCTGACCAACACCCAGAAAGCTGACCGCACACTGAGCACATAAAACCCGCCATGGCCTTAGGTCATCATCTCTTCCCTACCTCAGTTTTCAGGCTTCAGAACCGAGACCTTATCTCCAATCACTGCCCAGGGGTGAGTCTGATGCAGAAATCAGAACTCCTCCTTACCCATGGCAAGAACCCTTGTGGTTGGCACGTTGTGCAACGATCAGTGTAGGAGAAACCCTGAGGCCCCGCCCATTCTTGAGTGCGACGAGGGCATACACACGCATTGTGACCCTCAGCATGAGTCCTGTCCTCTAGTAAGTCCTCTCAGTGGCTGGACCATTAGATGTCATAATGGGCTTGACATGTCCCTAGGCCCCAATTTTTAACCAGATTTCTGATTGTCCAGTCGCCCCTCCTAGGGCTCTACTCTGAAATCCCTCATTTGGTGGGACACCTGAGGTTAAAAAAGAAAACAACAACAACAACAACAACAACAACAAAATAAAACGGACTTCTTCCAGCCCACAGAATGAACCCAAACTCTTTGGACGGGGCCAAACCACCAGAGAGTAAGACTCGTCCATTTCCCATGAAGTCACCCAGAAATTCCACGACCATGAGTGACACGATATCCCGAGACAAAAACTTGAGCAGGAGCCTCACACTCGCCCTTCTTTCAAATCCCGAAAAGTTCTCCTCATGGTCTGTAGATCAGTCCTGCCATACCTATGACCTGAAACATAAGCCGAGTTTGTGTTTTCAGACAACTGTCCAAAAGGGGCTGGACGACACAACCTACAGGCTCAGGCCCCTGGAGCCAAACCTGAGGACTGTACTTGCCCTCTCCAAGGGAATTGTGTGTGCCCATTCCAATGGCCACAACCCTTCTAATAGGATAAACCTCCAAAGTCCCTGATATATCTCAATAGTGGTAGCTTCCCAGGAAAAACAGGGGCAATCTGAGCCCAAATGAGCCCCTACCTGCACTCAGACCCATAGACAGATGTCCTCAGAGGTAAAAAGGAAAGAACAGGCCCCTAGGCACTAATCAGATCCATTGCTTTGGTTTCCAGGCATCTCTCCTCAGAGGCCTGGATTTCAAAAGCAGCATATAGCTGTTTCTTGTTTCACCCATCAGAAAACATCTCATCTACACATGGGAAACTTGCACGTTGGAGCTGTGTCAAAGCCTCTGTTTAGGAGAACCCTTTAGGGCCCCAGTGCCACCGCTTCATTCCAAGGTCTCCATAGACACAAAAGCACATTCGTACCCATCCCCAGGGGTGTGCATTTCAACTCAGCATCCTCGGTAGCTCCCCACAGATCCAGGAGATCTAAACTGTCTTGTTGCTAGGAGACAATTGGAATGCGAGGTGGGCTACCCAGCCATCCATCCTTAGAACCCTGCTCAGAATCATTGGCCTGGAGCCAAACAACAGGTCTCAATTGTCCTGCCGAAGACTCTCTGCAGTTTGGAGCTTCTCACAACTCCCATCATGGGAAAACCCCCATGGCCTCGTGATGCCCCCCCATTCATGAAGGGGCCATCAGGGACAGAAACTCCAACCTGAGCGATCGTCTGATCCTCGCCCTGACTTCAGATGCACGAGATCTCGATTCAGGTCTGTAGATTGTGCCTGCCATGGCCTCACCCAGAAACCTAAGCCTAGCTTGTGTTCTCAGACTTTTGTCGTCAGACTACTGGCCCACAAGGCCTCCAGTTTGGCAATCCAGAACTATAATGCAGCACTCTGCCTGCCCTCCAGATAAAAAACATTGTCCTCTGGGGCTACCCAGTAACCCCAAATGAGGATCAACCTGCACCGACCTTGGCTGTACCCCAAATACATAGGCTGACCAGGGCACTAATGCCCTTTCTGACACAGCCTGAGCCTGGACCCCCTGGCCCCTCCCAGACAGCTGGCCGCACACTGAGCACATCGAGCCGCCATGGCCTTAGGTCGTCATCTCTTCCCAACCTCGGTTTTCAGGTTTCAGAACCTAGACCTTATCTCCAATCACTGTCCATGTTGAAGGTGATGCAGAAATCAGAACTCCTTCCCCATGGCAAGAAACGTTGGCATGTTGTCCAACGTTCAGTGTCGTTGAAACCAGTGTGGCCCATGAGGCCCCGCCCATGCTCACGGGCCACATTGGTCACAAACACACATTGTGACCCTCAGGCTGAGCCCAGTCCTCAAGTAAGGCCACTCAGTGGCTGGATGAAGAGATAGCATATTGGGCTTGCCATGCCCCTAGGCCCCAATTTTTCACCATAGTTCGGATTGTCCCTTCAGTCTTCCCCACGGCTTTGCTTTGGAATTCCTCTTTTGGTGGGACACCTGAGGTAACAAAACTGAAATGAGTCCTCCCATTCCACAGATTGACGAAAAGCAATTGGGAATCGGGCCAAATCCTCAGAGAGGAAGATTCGTCCATGGCCCATGAGGCCTCCCCGACATTCCACGGCCATCACTGATACAAAATCCAGAGACAAAAGCCTGAGCAATCGCCACAGACTCGCACTTTCTTCATATCCTGTAGAGTTCTTCTCATGGTTTGTAGATCGGGCCTGCCATACCTACGTCCCCAAACCTAAGCTGAGTTTGTGTTTTCAGACTTCTGTCCTCAAAGTCTTGGGCCACACATCCTCCAGGCTGGGCCCCTGGAGCCACACATTAGGACTGTGCCTACCAATCTATGGGAATTCTGCCCATTCCATGGTCCAAAATCGTACAAATTAGGAGAAACCTCCAACGACCCTTAGGCCATCCCAATAGTGTGGGTCACCCGGAACAAACAAGGGGTGTCTGACACCAGCTGATAATCGACCTCCACTCATACCATAGATGGATGTCCCCAGAGAAGAAGATTGAAGCAGACAGGACCCTAGGCCATAATAGGATCCATTGCTTTGGGTTACAGGCATGTGTCCTCAAAAGCCTGATTCCAATACGAGCATAGGGGTTTTCCTGAGGCACCCATCAGAACTCATCTCGTCTCCACAAGTAAACCTGTGCATGGGAGCCATGTCCAAAGCTTAGGAAAGTACTTCAGGTTGCCGGTGCCACCGCCCCATTCCAAGGCCCTCATGGACACAAAAACACATTAGGACACATCCTCAGGAAAGTCCATTTCAACTCAGCCACCGAGGTTGCTCCCGCAGAGCCATCAGATCTAAACTGTCTTGTTGCTAGGAGACAATTGGAATGCGAGGCGGGCTTCCCAGGCATCCATCCGCGAACGGTGCTCTGGAGTCATTCCATATGGGATGTCCTGGAGCTGTCCAACAGGTCTCAATTGTCCGGAAGAAGGAATCCTGGAAGGGGGCATCCCACAACTCCCAACGTGGGAAAACCTCAATGGTCTCGAGATTCCGCTCCCTTCATGAAGCGGCCGTCATGCTCAGAAACTCCCACCTGAGCCAACGTCTGATCCTCGCCCTGACTTCAGATGCATGAGATATTGGTTCAGATCTGCAGGGGGTACCTGCCGTGCCCTCGCCCTGAAACCCAAGTCTAGCTTGTCTTCTCAGACTTCCATCCTCACACTCCTGGCCCCAAAGCCCTCAAGTTTGGCAATTCCGGACCCACAATGCAGCACTCTGCCTGCCCTCTAGAAAAAAAATGATTGCCTCATGAGCTGCCCAGGCACCTTAAATGAGGGTAAACCTACACAGCACTCGACTTTACCCAAATTATATAGTCTAACCTGGGCACTAATGCACTGTCGAACACATCCTGAGCCCGGACCTCCTGACCAACACCCAGAAAGCTGACCGCACACTGAGCACATAAAACCCGCCATGGCCTTAGGTCATCATCTCTTCCCTACCTCAGTTTTCAGGCTTCAGAACCGAGACCTTATCTCCAATCACTGCCCAGGGGTGAGTCTGATGCAGAAATCAGAACTCCTCCTTACCCATGGCAAGAACCCTTGTGGTTGGCACGTTGTGCAACGATCAGTGTAGGAGAAACCCTGAGGCCCCGCCCATTCTTGAGTGCGACGAGGGCATACACACGCATTGTGACCCTCAGCATGAGTCCTGTCCTCTAGTAAGTCCTCTCAGTGGCTGGACCATTAGATGTCATAATGGGCTTGACATGTCCCTAGGCCCCAATTTTTAACCAGATTTCTGATTGTCCAGTCGCCCCTCCTAGGGCTCTACTCTGAAATCCCTCATTTGGTGGGACACCTGAGGTTAAAAAAGAAAACAACAACAACAACAACAACAACAACAAAATAAAACGGACTTCTTCCAGCCCACAGAATGAACCCAAACTCTTTGGACGGGGCCAAACCACCAGAGAGTAAGACTCGTCCATTTCCCATGAAGTCACCCAGAAATTCCACGACCATGAGTGACACGATATCCCGAGACAAAAACTTGAGCAGGAGCCTCACACTCGCCCTTCTTTCAAATCCCGAAAAGTTCTCCTCATGGTCTGTAGATCAGTCCTGCCATACCTATGACCTGAAACATAAGCCGAGTTTGTGTTTTCAGACAACTGTCCAAAAGGGGCTGGACGACACAACCTACAGGCTCAGGCCCCTGGAGCCAAACCTGAGGACTGTACTTGCCCTCTCCAAGGGAATTGTGTGTGCCCATTCCAATGGCCACAACCCTTCTAATAGGATAAACCTCCAAATTCCCTGATATATCTCAATAGTGGTAGCTTCCCAGGAAAAACAGGGGCAATCTGAGCCCAAATGAGCCCCTACCTGCACTCAGACCCATAGACAGATGTCCTCAGAGGTAAAAAGGAAAGAACAGGCCCCTAGGCACTAATCAGATCCATTGCTTTGGTTTCCAGGCATCTCTCCTCAGAGGCCTGGATTTCAAAAGCAGCATATAGCTGTTTCTTGTTTCACCCATCAGAAAACATCTCATCTACACATGGGAAACTTGCACGTTGGAGCTGTGTCAAAGCCTCTGTTTAGGAGAACCCTTTAGGGCCCCAGTGCCACCGCTTCATTCCAAGGTCTCCATAGACACAAAAGCACATTCGGACCCATCCCCAGGGGTGTGCATTTCAACTCAGCATCCTCGGTAGCTCCCCACAGATCCAGGAGATCTAAACTGTCTTGATGCTAGGAGACAATTGGAATGCGAGGTGGGCTACCCAGCCATCCATCCTTAGAACCCTGCTCAGAATCATTGGACTGGAGCCAAACAACAGGTCTCAATTGTCCTGCCGAAGACTCTCTGCAGTTTGGAGCTTCTCACAACTCCCATCATGGGAAAACCCCCATGGCCTCGTGATGCCCCCCCATTCATGAAGGGGCCATCAGGGACAGAAACTCCAACCTGAGCGATCGTCTGATCCTCGCCCTGACTTCAGATGCACGAGATCTCGATTCAGGTCTGTAGATTGTGCCTGCCATGGCCTCACCCAGAAACCTAAGCCTAGCTTGTGTTCTCAGACTTTTGTCGTCAGACTACTGGCCCACAAGGCCTCCAGTTTGGCAATCCAGAACTACAATGCAGCACTCTGCCTGCCCTCCAGATAAAAAACATTGTCCTCTGGGGCTACCCAGTAACCCCAAATGAGGATCAACCTGCACCGACCTTGGCTGTACCCCAAATACATAGGCTGACCAGGGCACTAATGCCCTTTCTGACACAGCCTGAGCCTGGACCCCCTGGCCCCTCCCAGACAGCTGGCCGCACACTGAGCACATCGAGCCGCCATGGCCTTAGGTCGTCATCTCTTCCCAACCTCGGTTTTCAGGTTTCAGAACCTAGACCTTATCTCCAATCACTGTCCATGTTGAAGGTGATGCAGAAATCAGAACTCCTTCCCCATGGCAAGAAACCTTGTGGTTGGCATGTTGTCCAACGTTCAGTGTCGTTGAAACCAGTGTGGCCCATGAGGCCCCGCCCATGCTCACGGGCCACATTGGTCACAAACACACATTGTGACCCTCAGGCTGAGCCCAGTCCTCAAGTAAGGCCACTCAGTGGCTGGATGAAGAGATAGCATATTGGGCTTGCCATGCCCCTAGGCCCCAATTTTTCACCATAGTTCGGATTGTCCCTTCAGTCTTCCCCACGGCTTTGCTTTGGAATTCCTCTTTTGGTGGGACACCTGAGGTAACAAAACTGAAATGAGTCCTCCCATTCCACAGATTGACGAAAAGCAATTGGGAATCGGGCCAAATCCTCAGAGAGGAAGATTCGTCCATGGCCCATGAGGCCTCCCCGACATTCCACGGCCATCACTGATACAAAATCCAGAGACAAAAGCCTGAGCAATCGCCACAGACTCGCACTTTCTTCATATCCTGTAGAGTTCTTCTCATGGTTTGTAGATCGGGCCTGCCATACCTACGTCCCCAAACCTAAGCTGAGTTTGTGTTTTCAGACTTCTGTCCTCAAAGTCTTGGGCCACACATCCTCCAGGCTGGGCCCCTGGAGCCACACATTAGGACTGTGCCTACCAATCTATGGGAATTCTGCCCATTCCATGGTCCAAAATCGTACAAATTAGGAGAAACCTCCAACGACCCTTAGGCCATCCCAATAGTGTGGGTCACCCGGAACAAACAAGGGGTGTCTGACACCAGCTGATAATCGACCTCCACTCATACCATAGATGGATGTCCCCAGAGAAGAAGATTGAAGCAGACAGGACCCTAGGCCATAATAGGATCCATTGCTTTGGGTTACAGGCATGTGTCCTCAAAAGCCTGATTCCAATACGAGCATAGGGGTTTTCCTGAGGCACCCATCAGAACTCATCTCGTCTCCACAAGTAAACCTGTGCATTGGAGCCATGTCCAAAGCTTAGGAAAGTACTTCAGGTTGCCGGTGCCACCGCCCCATTCCAAGGCCCTCATGGACACAAAAACACATTAGGACACATCCTCAGGAAAGTCCATTTCAACTCAGCCACCGAGGTTGCTCCCGCAGAGCCATCAGATCTAAACTGTCTTGTTGCTAGGAGACAATTGGAATGCGAGGCGGGCTTCCCAGGCATCCATCCGCGAACGGTGCTCTGGAGTCATTCCATATGGGATGTCCTGGAGCTGTCCAACAGGTCTCAATTGTCCGGAAGAAGGAATCCTGGAAGGGGGCATCCCACAACTCCCAACGTGGGAAAACCTCAATGGTCTCGAGATTCCGCTCCCTTCATGAAGCGGCCGTCATGCTCAGAAACTCCCACCTGAGCCAACGTCTGATCCTCGCCCTGACTTCAGATGCATGAGATATTGGTTCAGATCTGCAGGGGGTACCTGCCGTGCCCTCGCCCTGAAACCCAAGTCTAGCTTGTCTTCTCAGACTTCCATCCTCACACTCCTGGCCCCAAAGCCCTCAAGTTTGGCAATTCCGGACCCACAATGCAGCACTCTGCCTGCCCTCTAGAAAAAAAATGATTGCCTCATGAGCTGCCCAGGCACCTTAAATGAGGGTAAACCTACACAGCACTCGACTTTACCCAAATTATATAGTCTAACCTGGGCACTAATGCACTGTCGAACACATCCTGAGCCCGGACCTCCTGACCAACACCCAGAAAGCTGACCGCACACTGAGCACATAAAACCCGCCATGGCCTTAGGTCATCATCTCTTCCCTACCTCAGTTTTCAGGCTTCAGAACCGAGACCTTATCTCCAATCACTGCCCAGGGGTGAGTCTGATGCAGAAATCAGAACTCCTCCTTACCCATGGCAAGAACCCTTGTGGTTGGCACGTTGTGCAACGATCAGTGTAGGAGAAACCCTGAGGCCCCGCCCATTCTTGAGTGCGACGAGGGCATACACACGCATTGTGACCCTCAGCATGAGTCCTGTCCTCTAGTAAGTCCTCTCAGTGGCTGGACCATTAGATGTCATAATGGGCTTGACATGTCCCTAGGCCCCAATTTTTAACCAGATTTCTGATTGTCCAGTCGCCCCTCCTAGGGCTCTACTCTGAAATCCCTCATTTGGTGGGACACCTGAGGTTAAAAAAGAAAACAACAACAACAACAACAACAACAACAAAATAAAACGGACTTCTTCCAGCCCACAGAATGAACCCAAACTCTTTGGACGGGGCCAAACCACCAGAGAGTAAGACTCGTCCATTTCCCATGAAGTCACCCAGAAATTCCACGACCATGAGTGACACGATATCCCGAGACAAAAACTTGAGCAGGAGCCTCACACTCGCCCTTCTTTCAAATCCCGAAAAGTTCTCCTCATGGTCTGTAGATCAGTCCTGCCATACCTATGACCTGAAACATAAGCCGAGTTTGTGTTTTCAGACAACTGTCCAAAAGGGGCTGGACGACACAACCTACAGGCTCAGGCCCCTGGAGCCAAACCTGAGGACTGTACTTGCCCTCTCCAAGGGAATTGTGTGTGCCCATTCCAATGGCCACAACCCTTCTAATAGGATAAACCTCCAAAGTCCCTGATATATCTCAATAGTGGTAGCTTCCCAGGAAAAACAGGGGCAATCTGAGCCCAAATGAGCCCCTACCTGCACTCAGACCCATAGACAGATGTCCTCAGAGGTAAAAAGGAAAGAACAGGCCCCTAGGCACTAATCAGATCCATTGCTTTGGTTTCCAGGCATCTCTCCTCAGAGGCCTGGATTTCAAAAGCAGCATATAGCTGTTTCTTGTTTCACCCATCAGAAAACATCTCATCTACACATGGGAAACTTGCACGTTGGAGCTGTGTCAAAGCCTCTGTTTAGGAGAACCCTTTAGGGCCCCAGTGCC